>NC_134357.1:6694741-6799864 GCF_048569485.1 Anomaloglossus baeobatrachus | reverse complement strand
AGCATTCTCCTGCTCTATATACTATATCCACAAGCATTCTCCTGCTCTATATACTATATCCACAGCATTCTCCTGCTCTATATACTATATCCCTCAGCATTCTCCTGCTCTATATACTATATCCACAGCATTCCCCTGCTCTATATACTATATCCACAGCATTCCCCTGCTCTATATACTATATCCCACAGCATTCCCTGCTCTATATACCTATATCCACAGCATCCCCTGCTCTATATACTATATCCACACAGCATTCCCCTGCTCTATATACTATATCCACAGTATTCCCCTGCTCTATATACTATATCCACAGCATCCCCCTGCTCTATATACTATATCCACAGCATTCCCCTGCTCTATATACTATATCCACAGCATCCCCTGCTCTATATACTATATCCACAGCATTCCCTGCTCTATATACTATATCCACAGCATCCCCCTGCTCTATATACTATATCCACAGCATCCCCCTGCTCTATATACTATATCCACAGCATCCCCTGCTCTATATACTATATCCACAGTATTCCCTGCTCTATACACTATATCCACAGCATTCCCCTGCTCTATATACTATATCCACAAGCATTCCCCTGCTCTATATACTATATCCACAGCATTCCCCTGCTCTATATACTATATCCACAGCATTCCCTGCTCTATATACTATATCCACAGCATTCCCCTGCTCTATATACTATATCCACAGCATCCCCCTGCTCTATATACTATATCCACAGCATTCCCCTGCTCTATATACTATATCCACAGCATTCCCCTGCTCTATATACTATATCCACAGCATCCCCCCTGCTCCATATACTATATCCACAGCATCCCCCTGCTCTATATACTATATCCACAGCATCCCCTGCTCTATACACTATATCCACAGCATTCCCCTGCTCTATATACTATATCCACAGCATCCCCCTGCTCTATATACTATATCCACAGCATCCCCCTGCTCTATATACTATATCCACAGCATCCCCTGCTCTATATACTATATCCACAGCATTCCCTGCTCTATATACTATATCCACAACATCCCCCTGCTCTATATACTATATCCACAGCATCCCCCTGCTCTATATACTATATCCACAGCATTCCTCTGCTCTATATACTATATCCACAGCATCCCCCTGCTCTATATACTATATCCACAGCATTCCTCTGCTCTATATACTATATCCACAGCATTCCCCTGCTCTATATACTATATCCACAGCATTCCCCTGCTCTATATACTATATCCACAGCATCCCCCTGCTCCATATACTATATCCACAGCATTCCCCTGCTCTATATACTATATCCACAGCATCCCCCTGCTCTATATACTATATCCACAGCATCCCCCCTGCTCTATATACTATATCCACAGCATTCCCCTGCTCTATATACTATATCCACAACATCCCCCTGCTCTATATACTATATCCACAGCATCCCCCTGCTCTATATACTATATCCACAGCATCCCCCCTGCTCTATATACTATATCCACAGCATTCCCCTGCTCTATATACTATATCCACAGCATCCCCTGCTCTATATACTATATCCACAGCATCCCCCTGCTCTATATACTATATCCACAGCATTCCCCTGCTCTATATATTATATCCACAGCATTCCCCTGCTCTATATACTATATCCACAGCATCCCCCTGCTCTATATACTATATCCACAGCATCCCCCTGCTCTATATACTATATCCACATCATTCCCCTGCTCTATATACTATTATCCACAGCATCCCCCTGCTCTATATACTATATCCACAGCATCCCCCTGCTCTATATACTATATCCACAGCATCCCCCTGCTCTATATACTATATCCACAGCATCCCCCTGCTCTATATACTATATCCACATCATTCCCCTGCTCTATATACTATATCCACAACATCCCCCTGCTCTATATACTATATCCCACAGCATCCCCCTGCTCTATATACTATATCCACATCATTCCCCTGCTCTATATACTATATCCACAACATCCCCCTGCTCTATATACTATATCCACAACATCCCCCTGCTCTATATACTATATCCACAGCATCCCCCTGCTCTATATACTATATCCACAACATCCCCCTGCTCTATATACTATATCCACATCATTCCCTGCTCTATATACTATATCCACAGCATCCCCCTGCTCTATATACTATATCCACAGCATCCCCCTGCTCTATATACTATATCCACAGCATTCCCCTGCTCTATATACTATATCCACAGCATTACCCTGCTCCATATACTATATCCACAGCATTACCTCTGCTCCATATACTATATCCACAGCATTCCCCTGCTCTATATACTATATCCACAGCATTCCCTGCTCTATATACTATATCCACAGCATTCCCTGCTCCATATACTATATCCACAGCATTCCCTGCTCTATATACTATATCCACAGCATCCCCCCTGCTCTATATACTATATCCACAGCATCCCCCTGCTCTATATACTATATCCACAACATTCCCCTGCTCTATATACTATATCCACAGCATTCCCCTGCTCTATATACTATATCCACAGCATCCCCCTGCTCTATATACTATATCAACAGCATTCCCCTGCTCTATATACTATATCCACAGCATCCCCTGCTCTATATACTATATCCACAGCATTCCCCTGCTCTATATACTATATCCACAGCATCCCCTGCTCTATATACTATATCCACAGCATCCCCCTGCTCTATATACTATATCCACATCATTCCCCTGCTCCATATACTATATCCACAGCATTCTCCTGCTCTATATACTATATCCACAGCATTCCCCTGCTCTATATACTATATCCACAGCATCCCCCTGCTCTATATACTATATCCACAACATTCCCTGCTCTATATACTATATCCACAGCATCCCCTGCTCTATATACTATATCCACAGCATTCCCTGCTCTATATACTATATCCACAGCATTCCCCTGCTCTATATACTATATCCACAGCATCCCCCTGCTCTATATACTATATGCACAGCATCCCCCTGCTCTATATACTATATCCACAGCATCCCCTGCTCTATATACTATATCCACAGCATCCCCTGCTCCATATACTATATCCACAGCATTCCCCTGCTCTATATACTATATCCACAGCATTCCCCTGCTCTATATACTATATCCACAGCATTCCCCTGCTCTATATACTATATCCACAGCATTCCCTGCTCTATATACTATATCCACAACATTCCCCTGCTCTATATACTATATCCACAGCATTCCCCTGCTCTATATACTATATCCACAGCATTCCCCTGCTCTATATACTATATCCACAGCATTCCCCTGCTCTATATACTATATCCACAGCATTCCCCTGCTCTATATACTATATCCACAGCATTCCCCTGCTCTATATACTATATCCACAGCATTCCCCTGCTCTATATACTATATCCACAGCATTCCCCTGCTCTATATACTATATCCACAGCATTCCCCTGCTCTATATACTATATCCACAGCATTACCTGCTCTATATACTATATCCACAGCATTCCCCTGCTCTATATACTATATCCACAGCATTCCCCTGCTCTATATACTATATCCACAGCATTCCCCTGCTCTATATACTATAATCCACAGCATCCCCCTGCTCTATATACTATATCCACAGCATCCCCCTGCTCTATATACTATATCCACAGCATTCCTCTGCTCTATATACTATATCCACAGCATCCCCCTGCTCTATATACTATATCCACAGCATCTCCTGCTCTATATACTATATCCACAGCATTCCCTGCTCTATATACTATATCCACAGCATTCCCTGCTCTATATACTATATCCACAGCATCCCCCTGCTCTATATACTATATCCACAGCATCCCCTGCTCTATATACTATATCCACAGCATTCCCCTGCTCCATATACTATATCCACAGCATTCCTCTGCTCTATATACTATATCCACAGCATTCCCCTGCTCTATATATTATATCCACAGCATTCCCCTGCTCTATATATTATATCCACAGCATTCCCCTGCTCTATATATTATATCCACAGCATTCCCCTGCTCTATATACTATATCCACAGCATCCCCCTGCTCCATATACTATATCCACGAGCATTCCCTGCTCTATATACTATATCCACAGCATTCCCCTGCTCTATATATTATATCCACAGCATTCCCCTGCTCTATATACTATATCCACAGCATCCCCCTGCTCCATATACTATATCCACAGCATTCCCTGCTCTATATACTATATCCACAGCATTCCCTGCTCCATATACTATATCCACAGCATCCCCCTGCTCTATATACTATATCCACAGCATTCCCTGCTCTATATACTATATCCACAGCATCCCCCTGCTCTATATACTATATCCACAGCATCCCCCTGCTCTATATACTATATCCACAGCATTCCCTGCTCTATATACTATAGCCACAGCATTCCCTGCTCTATATACTATATCCACAGCATTCCCCTGCTCTATATACTGATATCCACAGCATTCCTGCTCTATATACTATATCCACAGCATTCCCTGCTCTATATACTATATCCACAGCATCCCCCTGCTCTATATACTATATCCACAAGCATCCCCCTGCTCTATATACTATATCCACGGCATTCCCTGCTCTATATACTATATCCACAGCATCCCCTGCTCTATATACTATATCCACGGCATCCCCCTGCTCCATATACTATATCCACAGCATTCCCTGCTCCATATACTATATCCACAGCATCCCCCTGCTCTATATACTATATCCACAGCATTCCCTGCTCTATATACTATATCCACAGCATTCCCTGCTCTATATACTATAGCCACAGCATTCCCTGCTCTATATACTATAGCCACAGCATTCCCCTGCTCTATATACTATATCCACAGCATTCCCCTGCTCTATATACTATATCCACAGCATTCCCCTGCTCTATATACTATATCCACAGCATTCCCTGCTCTATATACTATATCCACAGCATTCCCTGCTCTATATACTATATCCACAGCATTCCCTGCTCTATATACTATATCCACAGCATTCCTCGGCTCCAGCCAACCGGGGACTTTGTTGTAGAAGGAGATCTGGTTGCTCAGCTGTAATTTGAGGTCATATCCTTACTGGAGACCAGATTAAGAATTACAGATCTTTAATATGTTGCTGCCTCTTTATCAAGGAACCAAAAGCAATTGGTCAATTGTTGGTGATTTCCTCATTATCCATCATCAGTCAGGTAAAAGGTCTGGTGCTGATTCCGGGTGCGGTATTTGCAGGTGGAACTTTTGTTGTGAACCTACAACATGTGGTCAGAGGAAGAGAAACCGACCAGCAATAGACTGAAAAAAGAAGAAATCCATCAGAGCGCAGAGATGTGAGCAGCGGCCAAATCAACAGGTTGGTGCATTCTGCAAAAAAAAAGTATGCAATGGTGAGTTTGTGAAGTCAAGAAGACCTGGACGTCCCTGGATGACACCAATGATGGATGATCGTAGAATCCTTTCCATGTAGAAGAAAACCCTTCACAACATCCCCCCCCGTGCAGACCACTCTCCAAAACGTCGGTGCTTCAGTATTGAAGTCCACCATAAGGGCAGAGTCACAGTTATGTGTCGCTTTCTGATGCGAGAGCAATGGATGCCCTCTGCAAATGACCCTCGGCTCAGGTCTGCTGCGAGCGAGAGCCGAGTGTCATGTGACTGTGATCCATTCCCGAGATCGGATCACAGCTGCGGAGGAGAGGGAGGGGTTAATCCCCCAATCTACTCCATTGTCAGCTGATGCCATTATTGCAGTGCACTGGGATGATATTGTGATGGTGGGCTATGGGGGAGGTGTATCTTGCTGTACAGATTCCTATTTCAAGCTGGGTTCATTGTCTTATTTGAACTACTTCTGTGTACATTTCTATTGTTGTAGGTAATCACCCCCTAAAATGCAAGGTTGTATCCTCTTGAGGCACTTCCATCCCTGGGAGTAGGGGGAGGTGGGCCTAGAGTCCAACTAGTGTAAACTCTGCTTACCTGGGAGATTCAGTCAGAGTGAGCTGAAACGTGAAGAGAGCAGGAGCTCCAGCCTGGGTGGCTGTGGACACGGACGGAGCTAGGCCTGTGTGGCGTCCAGTGGATTGTGTGGGATTTCTGGGACTCTGAAAAGGACTATTACGTTGTGATCTGGCACTTTGGATTATCGGGAGGTGCCCCGAATCTGTTTTATTTGGACTTGTCGTGTGCTGTTCCTGTATTCCTGTTAGTAAACCTGTTGGATCATCCTCGGCCTGTTGTCTCTCTTTGCTCTGTTGTACACTCCCGTCACAAACTGGTTGGCAGCGCTGGGATCAGAGCAGAAAGAATGGAGGACAACGGCCCATTAACATCTGGAATCAGAACCTCAGAGTACAAGAACTGGACTGTGGTGAGCCTACAAACAATGGCCCGTGAATTAGGAGTCGGTTACAAAGGACTCTCTAAGGAGCAACTAATTGAGGCATTGGAAAACGCTTGCCTGCAAGATGGCACCGAGGAAGGATTTCCACAGCAAGGGGAGGAAAGACGGGAGCTGGAGGTAAATACCCAAAAAAGTCAATGGATTGTGTGGTATGAGGAGGAAATGGCACTGCTTGGAGATGAGGCCACCATAGAAGATAAGAGGGAGGCCATGTGTGGAGCTAAAGAGAAGGAGCGCAGGATGGAGGAGATGGCACTGCTGGATAAGGAGCTCGCTGTGGAAGCAGCTAGAGGCTCCAGACAGACTGTAACCCCAGCACCCACCATGAGGGAACTTCCCAGGGTGTCCCGCAAAGACTTTAAGCCGTTTAATGAGGCTGCAGGCGACATTGAGGGCTTCTTCCAGGACTTTGAGCATCAGTGTCGATTAATGGAAGTCCCGGACAGGGAGCGTGTCCGGCATCTGGTTGGGCTCCTAGAGGGGGGAGCTGCTGAAGCCTATAGAGCTATGGACCCTCGGTGGAACTGTGAGTATGCGGATATTAAACAGACTATTCTAGAACATTATGCTGTGACCCCAGACACTTACAGGACTCAGTTCCGTGCTTTAGCCTGTGATGGGGAAGTGTCTTTTAAGATATATGCTCATAGACTCAAACAAATATGTAATCACTGGCTGGAGGCAGAGGAGGCCTTATCTTGGGGGACCTTCCTGCAGGTCATCCTAAAAGAGCAGTTTTATGCCAGGTGCCCAGCGGAAATCAGAGAATGGGTGCGTGAGAGAAAGCCGTCAACTGTGGAACAAGCTGCTGCTCTCGCTGATGAGGCTCTCACCATCAAGCCTCAGTGGAGGGTTCTGTTGGAGGATGGAGAGACGCCTAATAGCTCCACAACACCGGATGCCCCCAGTTATTCTGTCCCCATTGTTCCCCGTTCCTCTAAGCCACCACATGTTGATACCCGTGTTAATGTGCCTCCAGTTGCTTCTACTGCACTTTCTGGAATACGCCGGGGAGAGGAAGTAACAGAGCGCAGGTGTTATGTTTGTAGGCATCCCGGGCATTTGCAGGCCTCATGCCCAGCCAGCCCATGGAGGAATCATCCTCAAACCCCTACAGCACCTTCTGGTGGGAGCCGGCCTCCAAGTTCCCCTACCCCTTACCCAAGAGGACGCCTTGGATGGAGGGAGACCCAGCTCAGATGCTATCAATGTGGACAGCCAGGGCATCGGCAAGTCTCCTGCCCAGCTGTTCAAATGAGGACTGATCCTACACCCAATCGGATTGTTAATTATTTACAGCCCAGTGCCATGGAGGAAGATGTGGCACCGTTATGTGAGGACTGGCCTAGTGACTCAGCCCCCCATGTTGCACCACCAGGAGTTTACGGGGTGCGACCCGCAGTTATGACGACTTCTGCTCATCGAGGTAAGCACTTGCAGGAGGTTGTGCTGGATGGACAGAGACTTGTTGGATTTTGTGACTCGGGTGCTTTCCTCACACTGGCTGATCCCCGAGTGGTTCGGCCTGAGGCAATCCATAGAGGACCTGGGATTGTTATTGAACTGGCTGGTGGACAATGGAGGACTATTCCCACAGCCACTGTGGATCTGAACTTTGGTTTTGGGGTCAGGCGATGTGTGGTTGGGGTGATGGGTGGTCTTCCTGCAGACATTCTCCTAGGCAATGATGTGGGAGATATACAATGCCGATTTGTGGGTGCAGAAAGCAGAGTTTGAGTGAGGGAATACACAAAAGGAACCTTGTCCTTCCAACCCTATCGCTCTACAGGGGATTACCTACACCTTTTCCATCCAATACAAGTGTGGAAGCCAACACCAGAATGCTGATGGACTGTCCCAGCCAGAAGAACCATAGACTATTCACAGCTGAGCAACATGGACGTAAGTGAGATGGCCAGAGGTCTGTGTAGACCTCGTGGCATACTCACTTATGAAAAAGGGGGGACAGGTTGTGATGGTGGGCTATGGGGGAGGTGTATCTTGCTGTACAGATTCCTATTTCAAGCTGGGTTCATTGTCTTATTTGAACTACTTCTGTGTACATTTCTATTGTTGTAGGTAATCACCCCCTAAAATGCAAGGTTGTATCCTCTTGAGGCACTTCCATCCCTGGGAGTAGGGGGAGGTGGGCCTAGAGTCCAACTAGTGTAAACTCTGCTTACCTGGGAGATTCAGTCAGAGTGAGCTGAAACGTGAAGAGAGCAGGAGCTCCAGCCTGGGTGGCTGTGGACACGGACGGAGCTAGGCCTGTGTGGCGTCCAGTGGATTGTGTGGGATTTCTGGGACTCTGAAAAGGACTATTACGTTGTGATCTGGCACTTTGGATTATCGGGAGGTGCCCCGAATCTGTTTTATTTGGACTTGTCGTGTGCTGTTCCTGTATTCCTGTTAGTAAACCTGTTGGATCATCCTCGGCCTGTTGTCTCTCTTTGCTCTGTTGTACACTCCCGTCACAGATATCTGCGTGCCGTCTGATATTTTTCTGGCACCCATAGCCTTGTAAGCGAGGGACACGGCTCTCCGGGACAGTCGCAGCATGCTGCCATTATTTCCTCAGTCTGTTTAGGGCTCAGGAAAATCTCAAAGATCTGAGCTGCAAAAATGTCTGACAAGAGGCCGAGCGCAAAGTGAGATCTATCACTGCAGACATGTCACACGCCACCATGCCTAACGAGAAGACTGCATGAGCGGAAATACAGAGGAGTCACCACAAGGAGCAAATACAGAGGAGTCACCGCAAGGAGCAAATACAGAGGAGTCACCCCAAGGAGCAAATACAGAGGAGTCACCACAAGGTGCAAATACAGAGGAGTCACCACAAGGAGCAAATACAGAGGAGTCACCACAAGGAGCAAATACAGAGGAGTCACCACAAGGAGCAAATACAGAGGAGTCACCCCAAGGAGAAAATACAGAGGAGTCACCACAAGGTGCAAATACAGAGGAGTCACCCCAAGGAGGAAATACAGAGGAGTCACCCCAAGGAGGAAATACAGAGGAGTCACCCCAAGGAGCAAATACAGAGGAGTCACCACAAGGTGCAAATACAGAGGAGTCACCACAAGGAGGAAATACAGAGGAGTCACCACAAGGAGCAAATACAGAGGGGTCACCACAAGGTGCAAATACAGAGGAGTCACCACAAGGAGCAAATACAGAGGAGTCACCACAAGGAGCAAATACAGAGGAGTCACCACAAGGAGCAAATACAGAGGAGACACCACAAGGAGCAAATACAGAGGAGTCACCACAAGGAGCAAATACAGAGGGGTCACCACAAGGTGCAAATACAGAGGAGTCACCACAAGGAGCAAATACAGAGGAGTCACCACAAGGAGGAAATACAGAGGGGTCACCACAAGGGGCAAATGCAGAGGAGTCACCACAAGGTGCAAATACAGGGGGGTCACCACAAGGAGCAAATACAGAGGGGTCACCACAAGGAGCAAATACAGAGGAGTCACCACAAGGAGCAAATACAGAGGGGTCACCACAAGGAGCAAATACAGAGGGGTCACCACAAGGGGCAAATACAGAGGAGTTACCACAAGGAGCAAATACAGAGGAGTCACCGCAAGGAGCAAATACAGAGGAGTCACCACAAGGAGCAAATACAGAGGAGTCACCACAAGGGGCAAATACAGAGGAGTCACCACAAGGAGCAAATACAGAGGGGTCACCACAAGGAGCAAATACAGAGGGGTCACCACAAGGGGCAAATACAGAGGAGTTACCACAAGGAGCAAATACAGAGGAGTCACCGCAAGGAGCAAATACAGAGGAGTCACCACAAGGAGCAAATACAGAGGAGTCACCGCAAGGGGCAAATACAGAGGAGTTACCACAAGGAGGAAATACAGAGGAGTCACCACAAGGAGGAAATACAGAGGAGTTACCACAAGGTGCAAATACAGAGGAGTCACCGCAAGGAGGAAATACAGAGGAGTCACCGCAAGGAGGAAATACAGAGGAGTCACCGCAAGGAGGAAATACAGAGGAGTCACCGCAAGGAGCAAATACAGAGGAGTCACCACAAGGAGGAAATACAGAGGAGTCACCACAAGGTGCAAATACAGAGGAGTCACCACAAGGAGCAAATACAGAGGAGTCACCACAAGGAGGAAATACAGAGGAGTCACCACAAGGGGCAAATACAGAGGAGTCACCACAAGGTGCAAATAGAGGGGTCACCACAAGGAGCAAATACAGAGGAGTCACCACAAGGAGGAAATACAGAGGAGTCACCACAAGGAGCAAATACAGAGGAGTCACCGCAAGGAGGAAATACAGAGGAGTCACCACAAGGAACAAATACAGAGGAGTCACCGCAAGGAGGAAATACAGAGGAGTCACCACAAGGAACAAATACAGAGGAGTCACCACAAGGAGCAAATACAGAGGAGTCACCGCAAGGAGGAAATACAGAGGAGTCACCACAAGGTGCAAATACAGAGGAGTCACCGCAAGGAGCAAATACAGAGGAGTCACCGCAAGGAGGAAATACAGAGGAGTCACCACAAGGAGGAAATACAGAGGAGTCACCACAAGGTGTAAATGTAGCCATCTAGCCATGAAGCCATCAGGGAGCTACAGGGTTCTGCATCCATACCAAGATGCAGGGTCTACCCACTAGGGCCCCGGAAGATCAGTGCTCGTCACACGCAAACACTCCAGGTAATTCCAGTTTTCCCCAACAATCCCCCATACAAATGGTGCAAGGCTAGGGTGGGAAAAATGGATGGCCGCCTAGAGGTGGAGCCAGTCCAGGTCACTAGTTGACAGGTGGGAGGGGCAGACAGTGGACAGTCAGACAGACAGTAGTCAAAGAGTAGTGAAGGTGGATGTGAGGAGACGCAATGACGAGGAGTTGACAGTAACCTGGTGCCCAGGAGGGTAGTTGTCGGTGGAGTACTCCCGGAACTACGCACCAATGGGGTACAGGACCCCAGGTCAGGCATAAATCTCCAGGCAGGCCTGTTAACACCTGCACAACGATGGGACAATCAAGGACCTCGCTGACCCTAAAAATCCAAGACTCGGTAACAAAGGGAGAAGCGGGGACAGGACCAGAGACTCCAACATCACAGGGTTCAAGCTACCGTCAGGCGGACAGAAGTGGACAAACCACAGACCGGGGACCCCCAGTGTTCCATACCACGGGGACCCACTTACCAGAGACCGGTGCAGGGGAAGAAGGTACCAGAGAACCTGACTGGCGCTGGGATGAAGGGGACCTGGAGGAGAAAGCAGCCGGCCTCGGGCGACCAGTTACCACCAGAAAGTGAGTAAAGAACCAGCTGCACTGAACCCTTGTGTGGACTCCTGCCGACAGCCGTCATTACACCCATCCTCTGGGGCCCGGCCCTGCTTGTGGAGGGTCCAACATCCAGGCTGCCATTACCACCGTCCCCAGCAGTGACATTCTGCACCGGTGCTCCATCTATATATATATATATATACACATCGCCGCAACTCCGCAAGTGAGGTCACGTATGAACACTAACCTAATCCCCTGTAAATATATCCCTTTTACAAAAAGGGCCCAGGGCACGGGAGCGGGCGACGGCCACCCCAGTGACATTCCCCCGTTATACACCGCCCGGGACCGAGTACCCCATATCCCCGGGCGCGACATAAATACGAGAAATAAAGAATATTCAAGAATTTCAGAATATTTTCTCCACTTCTGACCCCGGCGTTCAGCTGTAATGTCCCATCACCTCGTGCACAATGAACGCTGCAGAGTTTACGCTTTTTTTTTTCTTTTTTGCAGTTTAGCCATATTCAGAATTTTCCCCATTTTTTCCAGTACATTATATGGTAAAATGAAAGGTGCCATTGAAAAATATAGCTCGTCCTGCAGAGAATCAGACCCCGCAATGCTGGGACTTGTAGTCCTCCTGTAGCCATAGCAACCTGCTGGCTCCCACGGCCTGGACTCTTCCGGGGCAGACACAGCCCTGTGCAGAAACTTAGCATCACACAACCGGGTCACAAACTACATCTCCCAGAATCCTCCCGAGCGAGCGGCGCTCACTGAAGACGTCACCGGCAGCGTCTGTACGGAATCGGATGTGGAACGGGCATGGCTGCAGAGAAAGCTTCCAGGCTGTTATCGCTGAACGGTCTGTTCCCGGTGTATAAACCCCCGGGAGCCACGTCAGCCCAGACCCTAAATGATCTGAAGAGCCGCCTGCTGAAAGGTCAGAGCCGGGGCAGAGGGGGTCGTTTGTGCCGCAGATTGTACGTACACAGGACGCCATGCCAGGAAGATCTTGCGTAACTAGACAGGTGACCCTTAGCGGCCAATCAGATCGCTGCATTCATATTGCAGCTGCTGCTGAGAAAGTGAAAGCTGCGATCTGATTGGTTGCCATAGACAACACTTATCAGTAGTGCGTTTTCTATGTAAAGATGGCGGTAGTCTGCGGTGAGAGCAGATATAGCTGGACGATTATTATTGTAAGTGCAGACGCTGCTGGTGAGAGATGAGCGCAGGGCGCCATTTTATTATTTATTATTATAGCGCCATTAATTCCATGGCGCTTTACAAGTGAAAGAGGGTATACGTACAACAATCATTAACAGTACAAAACAGACTGGTACAGGAGGAGAGAGGACCCTGCCCGCGAGGGCTCACAGTCTACAGGAGGAGAGAGGACCCTGCCCGCGAGGGCTCACAGTCTACACCATTCCCCCGTGTTCTGTGCCGCCAGCAGATCTATTCCCAGAGAGCGGCAGATCCCAGATCAGGCAGTACAGTGTGACTGGGTTCGTAGAAATGGCTGCCCTGTGACATTAACCTCTGGTGTGCTGGTGCAGGTTCGGGAGCTCGGCCATTCAGGGTTTGTGATCAGTGTTTGATATTTTCTTCCCGTCCGCAGAAGCCGGATTAAAGGAATTTACCAAGAGAAGGAAGCAGACGCTGAAGATGGGCCATGGAGGGACCCTGGACAGCGCGGCGTCCGGACTGCTGGGTAATCACCGAGGATGGGGCGTCGGATCAGTAAAGGGCGCCACGAAGGATGGGGACGACGGATCAGTAAAGGGCGCCACGAAGGATGGTGACAACAAATCAGTAAAGGGCGCCACGAAGGATGGGGACGACGGATCAGTAAAGGGCATCACAAAGGATGGGGACGACGGATCAGTAAAGGGCGCCACGAAGGATGGGGACGACGGATCAGTATAGGGCGCCACGAAGGATGGGGACAACAGATCAGTAAAGGGCGCCACGAAGGATGGGGACAACAGATCAGTAAAGGGCGCCACGAAGGATGGGGACAACAGATCAGTAAAGGGCGCCACGAAGGATGGGGACGACAGATCAGTAAAGGGCGCCACGAAGGATGGGGACGACAGATCAGTAAAGGGCGCCACGAAGGATGGGGACGACAGATCAGTAAAGGGCGCCACGAAGGATGGGGACGACAGATCAGTAAAGGGCGCCACGAAGGATGGGGACGACAGATCAGTAAAGGGCGCCACGAAGGATGGGGACGACAGATCAGTAAAGGCCGCCACGAAGGATGGGGACGACAGATCAGTAAAGGCCGCCACGAAGGATGGGGACGACAGATCAGTAAAGGGCGCCACGAAGGATGGGGACGACAGATCAGTAAAGGGCGCCACGATGGATGAGGATGACAGATCAGTAAAGGGCGCCACGAAGGATGGGGACCACAGATCAGTAAAGGGCGCCACGAAGGATGGGGACCACAGATCAGTAAAGGGCGCCACGAAGGATGGGGACGACAGATCAGTAAAGGCCGCCACGAAGGATGGGGATGACAGATCACAAATGGTACAGAACCCCACAAGAGGGGGAGCACTACTAGACCTTGTACTAACCAATAGGCCAGACCGCATATCTAATATACAAGTTGGGGGTTACTTGGGGAATAGTGATCACAAAATCATAAGTTTTCATGTATTCTTTAGTAAGATGTCTAGTAGAGGGGCCACAAGGACACTAAACTTCAGGAAAGCAAATTTTAAACGGTTGAGAGATGATCTTAGTGCAATAAACTGGGATGATGTACTAAGTAATAAAAGTACACAAAGCAAATGGGAGACTTTTATGAGCATCCTGAATAGGGCTTGTGCAGAAAATATACCCTATGGGAACAAACATGCTAGAAATAGGAGGAAACCCCTATGGCTAAATAGAGCTGTAAGGGAAGCAATAAAAGAAAAACAGAAAGCCTTAAAAGAATTAAAGAGGGTAGGTAGTGATGAGGCATTATATAATTATAGAAAATTAAATAAAATATGTAAAAAGCAAATTAAGTTAGCTAAGTTTGAGACAGAGAGACTCATTGCGAGAGAAAGTAAAAATAATCCTAAAATATTCTTTAACTACATAAACAGTAAAAAGCTGAAAAGTGATAGTGTTGGCCCCCTTAAAAATAGTCTTGGTGAAATGGTGGAAGGAGATGAGGGTAAAGCCAACCTGCTGAATGACTTTTTCTACGGTTTTTATACAAGAAAATGCCATGGCAGATGACATGACCAGTGATACCATAAATTCACCCTTTAATATTACCTGCTTAACCCAGCAGGAAGTACGCCGCCGCCTCGAAATCACTAAGGGTGACAAATCTCCGGGCCCGGATGGCTACACCCCAGAGTACTACAGGAATTGAGTTCCGTGATAGATAGACCATTATTTTTAATCTTCTCAGATTCCTTAATAACAGGGTCGGTACCGCAGGACTGGCGCATAGCAAATGTGGTGCCAATATTCAAAAAGGGGACAAAAACTGAGCCGGGAAATTATAGGCCGGTAAGTTTAACCTCTACGGTTGGTAAAATCCTTGAGGGTTTCTTGAGAGATGCTATACTGGAGTATCTCAAGAAAAATAACCTTATGACAGAGGATCAGCATGGGTTTATGAGGGATCGATCCTGTCACACTGATCAGCTTCTATGAAGAGGTAAGTTCAAGCCTGGACCAGGGAAATGCAGTGGATGTTGTGTATATGGACTTTTCAAAAGCTTTTGATACGGTGCCACACAAAAGGTTGCTACATAAAATGAGAATAATGGGGATAGGGGAAAATATGTGTAACTGGGTTAAAAACTGGCTCAGTGATAGGAAACAAAGGGTGGTTATTAATGGTACGTACTCGGACTGGGTCTCAGTTCATAGTGACAGATCAGTAAAGGGTGCCACGAAGGATGGGGACGACAGATCAGTAAAGGGCGCCACGAAGGATGGGGATGACAGATCAGTAAAGGGCGCCACGAAGGATGGGGACGACAGATCAGTAAAGGGCGCCACGAAGGATGGGGATGACAGATCAGTAAAGGGCGCCACGAAGGATGGGGATGACAGATCAGTAAAGGGCGCCACGAAGGATGGGGATGACAGATCAGTAAAGGGCGCCACGAAGGATGGGGATGACAGATCAGTAAAGGGCGCCACGAAGGATGGGGACGACAGATCAGTAAAGGGCGCCACGAAGGATGGGGATGACAGATCAGTAAAGGGCGCCACGAAGGATGGGGATGACAGATCAGTAAAGGGCGCCACGATGGATGAGGATGACAGATCAGTAAAGGGCGCCACGATGGATGAGGATGACAGATCAGTAAAGGGCGCCACGAAGGATGGGGATGACAGATCAGTAAAGGGCGCCACGAAGGATGGGGATGACAGATCAGTAAAGGGTGCCACGAAGGATGGGGACGACAGATCAGTAAAGGGCGCCACGAAGGATGGGGACGACAGATCAGTAAAGGGCGCCACGAAGGATGGGGACGACAGATCAGTAAAGGGCGCCACGAAGGATGGGGACGACAGATCAGTAAAGGCCGCCACGAAGGATGGGGACGACAGATCAGTAAAGGGCGCCACGAAGGATGGGGACGACAGATCAGTAAAGGGCGCCACGATGGATGAGGATGACAGATCAGTAAAGGGCGCCACGAAGGATGGGGACCACAGATCAGTAAAGGGCGCCACGAAGGATGGGGACGACAGATCAGTAAAGGGCGCCACGAAGGATGGGGATGACAGATCAGTAAAGGGCGCCACGAAGGATGGGGATGACAGATCAGTAAAGGGCGCCACGAAGGATGGGGATGACAGATCAGTAAAGGGCGCCACGATGGATGAGGCGCCACGAAGGATGGGGCGACAGATCAATAAAGGGCGCCACGAAGGATGGAGTGTCGGATCAGTAAACAGCGTCACGAAGGATGGGGATGTCGGATCAGTAAAGGCTGTCGCCGAGGATGGGGTGTCAGATCTGTAACGGGCGCCACAAAGGTTGGGGGGATGTTGGATTAGTAAAGGGCGTCACCCGGTGTTGGCCGGGACAAGTCGGTAGACTCTAAATGTCACCATATTTTATGCAACTTCTGACTTGTGTTAAAATATTGTGATTTACGTTTTCTGGAGCTTGTCCTATTATTGGGGGACACGGTGCAGTCCGGACCCCACTGTTCATTCATCTGCTCAGTTCTGGTATCTCGCTGCTTCGATCAAAGCGTCTGACACTAGTGATCGGCGCCATTTCTTACTGTGATTGGGGGAGGGATTGTGACGTCGCGTGATTGGGGGAGGGGTTGTGACGTCGCGTGATTGGGGGAGGGGTTGTGACGTCGCGTGATTGGGGGAGGGGTTGTGACGTCGCGTGATTAACCCCTCGCTCTTTCTGCTCCCTCCAGTGGTCGGTATCGGGGACGGCACCAAGATGTTGGGGGTGATGCTGACCGGGAGTAAGGTAACTGTCTCCGGTCTTCTGCTCATACAACAAAACTTAACATGAACCTACAGCTTGTTTTTTTCGTTTATTTCTGACTTGTCCGCCCCCCCCCCCCCTTCCGCCCCCCTGTATTTTCTTGCGGTCATAGCTATGATCTGCGGGTAATTATTCAGATGTAAATAGCAATATGAACATGAGCTCATCCTCTCTGACAGAAATACACCACCACCGGGCAGCTGGGGAAAGCCACCGACACGCTGGACGCTTCCGGGACCGTGACAGAAGAGAAGCCGTACGGTAACGCCTGTGCCATGTTGTAAAACTGTAAAGGGGAAAAAAGCGCAATAGGGTCTTACCCGGTATGAGGGTGGACAAACAAGACAAAGAAGCACTCACCTGGTGAGGTTGTGCCAGTCACAACCCCTTATGATAGCCTGTGAGTGCCTGGTGGTTTAGCTGCAGCCCCGGGAGAGGAATTTTGTATCACACAGGTAGAAGAAAAGACCGGGTTTATGCCGCGCTGAAAACCACTGATGCGTGTAAATTAAAAGATTTCCTTTTTATTGGATAGTTCCTATGCGTTTCAGAGACATCAGTCTCCTTCCTCAGGAAAAGAAAATCAACAGATGATTTTCTTCTACCTGTGTGTGCCATGTTGTGGGAGCCCAGCGGGGGGCGGTACAAGCCACCATTGTGTTACCTGTGCTCGTGGTCACTTCCTATAGTCTCCAATGTGACAGACACATCTTTAGCCAGAGTGAACTGCGGCTTTACCAGTCTCTCCCTAGCCTGAAATGGCTGATAACAGGGAGCAATAGACTGCAGTCACATGCTAGGTTATTGGTATCTGTGTGTTCCCTTTTGCACACCGGCATTTTGTTGTCCCCTCCTCAGATCACATCACCAGAGAAGCCGTGGAGATGGCACTCGGGAGGTTCACAGGGAGCATCCTGCAGGTTCCCCCGCTGTAAGTATGGCCGCCGTCCAGCAGCATCAGTGCCGCACTCCCGGAGTCAGGCCCTATTATTACATGTCCGGGTAAGTGGGACATAAGTGGTTAATACTGTACTGAGTTCACAGAACGGGTAATTGTCTTATATTGCAGCTTCTCAGCCTTAAAGAAGAACGGGAAGAGGCTGTCGTGTCTGGTCAGAGAAGGGGTAGAGGTGGAGGCCAAGCCGGCGCGGCCCGTGGTGGTCTACAAGCTGTCACTGACCCACTTCCAGCCCCCGCTATTCACGCTCGGTACGGGTCCGCTCTCATATTGCTGTCCCCTAAAAACAAGGACCCCCAATAAACCCAGAGGAGACTATGTAGTGGCTAAATCCATACGGATCTGTGTGTGGGAAAGCCGGGTGATAATCAGCGGGATCGGTTATTGCCATCGGATATGGGAGCAATGTCACCATTACCTTATACAAGGAAACCGTCACCAGGTTCAGCCCCAGAGTGTATATATAATGTGTATATATAATGTGTGTGTATAAGGGGCTTATAGAGAATATTCTGTGTCCTCTGTCACAGATGTGGAGTGTGGAGGCGGCTTCTACGTCCGGAGTCTGATCAGAGACATTGGAGAAGGTAATGTCACTACTTGTTCCTGCGCACCCGACCGTCCAGTGCAGTATCCTCCACCTGTGCACTCACTGTGTGCGGCCTCCTCCTGTGCGGCCTTCGTATGTGTTCTCTTCCTCCTCCTGTGCGTCCTCTGCCTCCTCTTGTGCGGCCTCCTGTGCCTTCTTTTGTGCAGCCTCCATATGTGTTCTCTTTTTCCTCCCATGCGGCCTCTGTGTGCCTCCTTCCGTGCGGCCTCTGTGTGCCTCCTTCCGTGCGGCCTCTGTGTGCCTCCTTCCGTGCGGCCTCTGTGTGCCTCCTTCCGTGCGGCCTCTGTGTGCCTCCTTCCGTGCGGCCTCTGTGTGCCTCCTTCCGTGCGGCCTCTGTGTGCCTCCTTCCGTGCGGCCTCTGTGTGCCTCCTTCCGTGCGGCCTCTGTGTGCCTCCTTCCGTGCGGCCTCTGTGTGCCTCCTTCCGTGCGGCCTCTGTGTGCCTCCTTTTGTGCGGCCTCTGTGTGCCTCCTTTTGTGCGGCCTCTGTGTGCCTCCTTCCGTGCGGTCTCTGTGTGCCTCCTTCCGTGCGGCCTCTGTGTGCCTCCTTCCGTGCGGCCTCTGTGTGCCTCCTTTTGTGCGGTCTCTGTGTGCCTCCTTCCGTGCGGCCTCTGTGTGCCTCCTTCCGTGCGGCCTCTGTGTGCCTCCTTCCGTGCGGCCTCTGTGTGCCTCCTTTTGTGCGGCCTCTGTGTGCCTCCTTTTGTGCGGCCTCTGTGTGCCTCCTTTTGTGCGGCCTCTGTGTGCCTCCTTTTGTGCGGCCTCTGTGTGCCTCCTTTTGTGCGGCCTCTGTGTGCCTCCTTTTGTGCGGCCTCTGTGTGCCTCCTTTTGTGCGGCCTCTGTGTGCCTCCTTTTGTGCGGCCTCTGTGTGCCTCCTTCCGTGCGGCCTCTGTGTGCCTCCTTCTGTGCAGCCTCTGTGTGCCTCCTTCCGTTCGGCCTCTGTGCGTTCTCTTCCTCCTCTTCTGCGGTAAATGTGACCCCCATACCTATGGGACATCAGATTGTTACTTTCTCCCCTTCTCGCAGCGTTGTCCAGTTGCGCCAGTGTTAAGGATCTGATCCGCACCAAGCAGGGGCCGTTCACACTGGACGATGACACTCTGAGGGCGGAGCGGTGGGACATCGAGCACATTGCCAGGGTGCTGCAGACGAGCGCCCCACCACAAGAGCCAGTGTGCAAGCGGCTGAAGACTGCGGAGGATGGGGCGGCTGCAGTTCAGTCCTGAGTGTCCCGCTGCGAGGACCTCACAGACTTGTGGACAGACTGTAGAGATTTGCCACCCGCGACACTCGCCCCTAAGGGCGTCACAGGGGGTCTCCTTTTCATAGAGTTTGGATTTTCAGCTTAATGAATCGAGAAGACGACGTCTGAGAAAAAGGAACCTCAGAAATGACTGCAGACGTCATCTGTAGTAATGAGCGGACTCAGGGAAGTTCGGGTTCTCTGGGTGCGGTCGGACTTTAGTTAAAAGTTGTGTTCGAGACCTGAACTTGACCCCAAACTCCATATAAGTCAATGGAGAACCGCATTTCTGTGCTGAAAAATGATCGTTGTAAGAACTGAGAGGCTATAAAATGGGGGCAATTACCCTGCAGACATGGATGTGGAATAAAAAAAAGTGACGTGGGCGCCCTCCTATTTTTGATCAGTGCAGGTAAAACAGACAGCGGGGGGCTGCAGCCATCACATTCCTGTTGTACCTTCGGCATTGGCTCTGCCCTATTTTTAATAACCAGCCAAGGTAAAGCAGACGGCTGGGGGCTAGTATTGTCAGGCTGGGAAGGTCCATGGTTATTTGCCCCCTCCGAGATTAAAAATAGCATCCCCCAGAAGTGGCGCGTCTATTAGATGAATAGAACAAAAATCCAGCATGGAACCAGGGTCCCTCAAATTAAAACATAAGACTTATTGTGTGTCCATAAAAACAGGGACTTGAGATGGTAAATGGCAGTAGACCAGAAAAAAGCCAGACTACGCGTTTCAGCTATTGAGCCCCCATCATGGTCTGTTATATATATATACATACAGTATATACAATAAATGTGATGCTCTGATTTGAGACTCCCGGGTTCTACGCTGGATTGTTCTATTTTTCTTCCTGTGGCTGCTATAGCTTCTGTGCGAGGATTTCAGGACTCTTTGCCCTCTCCACATACACACTAGGACTACTCTTGGGGGAGCGACTGTCATACACCTTTTTTTTTTTTTACATACATTAGATGCTCCAATTCTGGCCCTTTGCCCGGCTCTTCCCGATTGCCCTGGTGCGGTGGCAATAGGGGTAATGGTTTATGGGATTGATGTCTGCTGTGAATTGTCAGCTGTCATTACACACACAGGAAAAATACAAAATACACACCATCGCTCACCAATCCAATGATGAAATGTGCCAAACGGCCATTGAGTCCTATGGAGCTTTGTTCTGAGAACGTTCTCAGAAAGAGGCTCCATAGGATTCGATGGGTGTAGTGGGACAGTTCACTTTTTGATTGGTGAATGAAGAGCCGGGTATGGTGAACAAGCTGGAGCATCTAATGCAGGGGTCTCAAACTTGGCTGGGTGTATGGGCCGCACAGAGGAAAAAAAATAATTTGGGGAGCCGCATTCTTTGCAGGACAAAGTGACATTTCTGTTGGTACCATATATATATTTTTACACACCTTGGGATCACTGATTTTGAACATTTCTCACTTGTTTATTATAATAAAGGTGCACATTCTTTGTTTAAATATAAAAAAAAAAAGATTTGATGGTAAAAAAAAGGTTATGCTCTTTTTTTTTTTTTTTTTTTACATTTTATCCCTTTCTTGTAACTAATAGTCTTACAATTATCACTATATAGAAATTTTGGCCAACATCTTTTAGTAGTAATGTTCCCCATCTTGTTGTAATGTGCCCATATTTACATCCACGTGATGAGTGGATACTTGTAACAATCAGTGCAGCTTCACCCTCCCTGCTCCTGCGCTGTCTCTGCCGCTGCTCCGCTCTCCGTGTGTGCCTGCAGCGGTGACATCACAATTACTGCGCACATTACCACTGCAGACAATCACTTGTGCTGTCTACATCAGCAGACCGGCTGAGCCCAGTGATTGGCTGCAGCGGTGGTGGGAGCGGTAGTTGTGATGTCACCACAGATCCGCAGAGGGCGAGTAACATCTAATATTTTACATGTCTGCACAAATTGGGGACCAGTTTATTGAAAGAGGAAAAACCTTAGATACAGTAACACAGCAGACAGTATCTTAAATGATAGGATTAGATACACGACTCAGCAGACAGTATCACATAGGATAGGATTAGATACATAGCTCAGCAGACAGTATCTTAAATGATAGGATTAGATACACGGCTCAGCAGACAGTATCACATAGGATAGGATTAGATACACAGCTCAGCAGACAGTATCTTAAATGATAGGATTAGATACACGGCTCAGCAGACAGTATCACATAGGATAGGATTAGATACACAGCTCAGCAGACAGTATCTTAAATGATAGGATTAGATACACGGCTCAGCAGACAGTATCACATAGGATAGGATTAGATACACAGCTCAGCAGACAGTATCTTAAATGATAGGATTAGATACACGGCTCAGCAGACAGTATCTTAAATGATAGGATTAGATACACGGCTCAGCAGACAGTATCACATAGGATAGGATTAGATACACAGCTCAGCAGACAGTATCTTAAATGATAGGATTAGATACACGGCTCAGCAGACAGTATCACATAGGATAGGATTAGATACACAGCTCAGCAGACAGTATCTTAAATGATAGGATTAGATACACGGCTCAGCAGACAGTATCTTAAATGATAGGATTAGATACACGGCTCAGCAGACAGTATCACATAGGATAGGATTAGATACACAGCTCAGCAGACAGTATCACACAGGATGGGATTAGATACACAGCTCAGCAGATAGTATCACACAGGATAGGATTAGATACACAGCTCAGTAGACAGTATCACACAGGAGAGGATTAGATACACAGCTCAGCAGACAGTATCACACAGGAGAGGATTAGATACACAGCTCAGCAGACAGTATCACACTGGCTAGGATTAGATACACAGCCCAGCAGACAGTATCACACAGGGGAGGATTAGATACACAGCTCAGCAGACAGTATCACACAGGAGAGGATTAGATACACAGCTCAGCAGACAGTATCACACAGGATGGGATTAGATACACAGCTCAGCAGATAGTATCACACAGGATAGGATTAGATACACAGCTCAGTAGACAGTATCACACAGGAGAGGATTAGATACACAGCTCAGCAGACAGTATCACACAGGAGAGGATTAGATACACAGCTCAGCAGACAGTATCACACTGGCTAGGATTAGATACACAGCCCAGCAGACAGTATCACACAGGGGAGGATTAGATACACAGCTCAGCAGACAGTATCACACAGGAGAGGATTAGATACACAGCTCAGCAGACAGTATCACACAGGATAGGATTAGATACACGGCTCAGCAGACAGTATCACACAGGAGAGGATTAGATACACAGCTCAGCAGACAGTATCACACAGGAGAGGATTAGATACACGGCTCAGCAGACAGTATCACACTGGCTAGGATTTGATACACAGCTCAGCAGACAGTATCACACAGGATAGGATTAGATACACAGCTCAGCAGACAGTATCACACAGGAGAGGATTAGATACATGGCTCAGCAGACAGTATCACACAGGATAGGATTAGATACAGTAGCTCAGCAGTTTTCTGGCCGTGTAGGTTCTTTTCTGTCATCAGGGATGACATTTTTTATTCTGTGCACAATGAGGCGGTATCTTTACTACAAGGCCTTTATTATCTTTCAGGATTCTCCGCAGATTCTTGGAGAAATATTTATAAATCTGGGATCCCAGAACCGGTGTGACCACATTCTCCCCAGCGACCGCCCGTCACTAGGAGAAGCCTCAATCCAGAAGAACACAGAGGACGATTCATCACTTTTTGGTGTTTTCGTCTGTTTTTCATTTACACTTCGTTCTGCTTTTAATTTGTCATTTTTTTACGTCTATTTTCTATGATTTTTTGTGTTTGTCACTGAGGGCAGTTTGGGGTTTCCAGATGTTTTCAGATGATTCATCAATTGCAGGTTTTTATGAGGCCGCTGCAGTCATGTTACATACGGAGGAATATTTATTCTAGATCGTAAAGAAAGAAGCAACTTATTTACACAAAAAGTAATTACAAAAATGAAAAATAAGGATCAGATTTTATTGTGCACAAAAGTCATGAACTGTCAATTTCTGTTCCATTCTGTGGAGATGACAAAGAGCAAAACAGTGTCCACTGTCCGGATTATTTCCATATATATCCCTCCGTGCAGGATAAAATATACGGAAAATGTAAAGTCCATGTATGTCTCATTTACATAGGGGCAGTATTATAGTATTTATATTCTTGTACATAGGGGCAGTATTATAGTACTTATATTCTTGTACATAGGGGCAGTATTATAGTAGTTATATTCTTGTACATAGGGGGCAGTATTATAGTATTTATATTCTTGTACATAGGGGCAGTATTATAGTAGTTATATTCTTGTACATAGGGGGCAGTATTATAGTATTTATATTCTTGTACATAGGGGCAGTATTATAGTACTTATATTCTTGTACATAGGGGCAGTATTATAGTAGTTATATTCTTGTACATAGGGGGCAGTATTATAGTAGTATACAGTTAGGTCCAGAAATCTTTGGCCAGTGACACAATTTTGGCGAGTTGGGCTCTGCATGCCACCACATTGGATTTGAAATGAAACCTCTACAACAGAATTCAAGTGCAGATTGTAACGTTTAATTTGAAGGTTTGAACAAAAATATCTGATAGAAATTGTGGGAATTGTCACATTTCTTTACAAACACTCCACATTTTAGGAGGTCAAAAGTAATTGGACAAATAAACCAAACCCAAACAAAAATTTTTATTTTCAATATTTTGTTGCGAATCCTTTGGAGGCAATCACTGCCTTAAGTCTGGAACCCATGGACATCACCAAACGCTGGGTTTCCTCCTTCTTAATGCTTTGCCAGGCCTTTACAGCCGCAGCCTTCAGGTCTTGCTTGTTTGTGGGTCTTTCCGTCTTAAGTCTGGATTTGAGCAAGTGAAATGCATGCTCAATTGGGTTAAGATCTGGTGATTGACTTGGCCATTGCAGAATGTTCCACTTTTTTGCACTCATGAACTCCTGGGTAGCTTTGGCTGTATGCTTGGGGTCATTGTCCATCTGTACTATGAAGCGCCGTCCGATCAACTTTGCGGCATTTGGCTGAATCTGGGCTGAAAGTATATCCCGGTACACTTCAGAATTCATCCGGCTACTCTTGTCTGCTGTTATGTCATCAATAAACACAAGTGACCCAGTGCCATTGAAAGCCATGCATGCCCATGCCATCACGTTGCCTCCACCATGTTTTACAGAGGGTGTGGTGTGCCTTGGATCATGCGCTGTTCCCTTTCTTCTCCACACTTTTTTCTTCCCATCATTCTGGTACAGGTTGATCTTTGTCTCATCTGTCCATAGAATACTTTTCCAGAACTGAGCTGGCTTCATGAGGTGTTTTTCAGCAAATGTAACTCTGGCCTGTCTATTTTTGGAATTGATGAATGGTTTGCATCTAGATGTGAACCCTTTGTATTTACTTTCATGGAATCTTCTCTTTACTGTTGACTTAGAGACAGATACACCTACTTCACTGAGAGTGTTCTGGACTTCAGTTGATGTTGTGAACGGGTTCTTCTTCACCAAAGAAAGTATGCGGCGATCATCCACCACTGTTGTCATCCGTGGACGCCCAGGCCTTTTTGAGTTCCCAAGCTCACCAGTCAATTCCTTTTTTCTCAGAATGTACCCGACTGTTGATTTTGCTACTCCAAGCATGTCTGCTATCTCTCTGATGGATTTTTTCTTTTTTTTCAGCCTCAGGATGTTCTGCTTCACCTCAATTGAGAGTTCCTTAGACCGCATGTTGTCTGGTCACAGCAACAGCTTCCAAATGCAAAACCACACACCTGTAATCAACCCCAGACCTTTTAACTACTTCATTGATTACAGGTTAACGAGGGAGACGCCTTCAGAGTTAATTGCAGCCCTTAGAGTCCCTTGTCCAATTACTTTTGGTCCCTTGAGAAAGAGGAGGCTATGCATTACAGAGCTATGATTCCTAAACCCTTTCTCCGATTTGGATGTGAAAACTCTCATATTGCAGCTGGGAGTGTGCACTTTCAGCCCATATTATATATAGAATTGTATTTCTGAACATGTTTTTGTAAACAGCTAAAATAACAAAACTTGTGTCACTGTCCAAATATTTCTGGCCCTAACTGTATATTCTTGTACATAGGGGGCAGTATTATAGTAGTTATATTCCTGTACATAGGGGGCAGTATTATAGTAGTTATATTCTTGTATATAGGGGGCAGTATTATAGTAGTTATATTCTTGTACATAGGAGCAGTATTATAGTAGTTATATTTTTGTACATAGGGGCAGTATTATAGTATTTATATTCTTGTACATAGGGGCAGTATTATAGTAGTTATATTCTTGTACATATGGAGCAGTATTATAGTAGTATATTCTTGTATATAGGAGCAGTATTATAGTAGTTATATTCATGTACATAGGGGCAGTATTATAGTATTTATATTCTTGTATATAGGGGGCAGTATAATAGTAGTTATATGCTTGTACATAGGGGCAGTATTATAGTATTTATATTCTTGTATATAGGGGGTAGTATTATAGTAGTTATATTCTTGTACATAGGGGGCAGTATTATAGTAGTTATATTCTTGTACATAGGAGCAGTATTATAGTAGTTATATTCTTGTATATAGGGGCAGTATTATAGTAGTTATATTCTTGTACATATGGAGCAGTATTATAGTAGTTATATTCTTGTATATAGGGGCAGTATTATAGTAGTTATATTCTTGTACATATGGAGCAGTATTATAGTAGTTATATTCTTGTACATAGGGGCAGTATTATAGTAGTTATATTCTTGTATATAGGGGGCAGTATTATAGTATTTATATTCTTGTATATAGGGGGCAGTATTATAGTAGTTATATTCTTGTATATAGGGGGCAGTATTATAGCAGTTATAATCTTGTACATAGCGGCAGTATTATAGTAGTTATATTCTTGTATATAGGAGCAGTATTATAGTAGTTATATTCTTGTACATAGGAGCAGTATTATAGTAGTTATATTCTTGTACATAGGAGCAGTATTATAGTAGTTATATTCTTGTATATAGGGGCAGTATTATAGTAGTTATATTCTTGTACATATGGAGCAGTATTATAGTAGTTATATTCTTGTACATATGGAGCAGTATTATAGTAGTTATATTCTTGTACATAGGGGCATTATAATAGTGGTTATATTCTTGTACGTAGGGGGCAGTATTATAGTAATTATATTCTTGTACATGGGGGTAGTATTATAGTAGATATATTCTTGTGTATAGGGGCAGTATTATAGTAGTTATATTCTTGTACATATGGAGCAGTATTATAGTAGTTATATTCTTGTACATAGGGGCATTATAATAGTGGTTATATTCTTGTACGTAGGGGGCAGTATTATAGTAGTTATATTCTTGTACATAGGGGCAGTATTATAGTAGTTATATTCTTGTATATAAGGGGCAGTATTATAGTAGTTATATTCTTGTACATAGGGGGCAGTATTATAGTAGTTATATTCTTGTACATATGGAGCAGTATTATAGTAGTTATATTCTTGTACTGTATATAGGGGGCAGTATTATAGTAGTTATATTCTTGTACATAGGGGGTATTATTATAGTAGTTATATTCTTGTATATAGGGGGCAGTATTATAGTAGCTATATTCTTGTATAGACAAAGCAGTATTATAGCAGTTATATTCTTGTACATAAGGGCAGTATTATAGTGGTTTTATTCTTGTACATAGGGGGCAGTATTATAGCAGTTATATTCTTGTATAGACGAAGCAGTATTATAGTAGTTATATTCTTGTACATAGGAGCAGTATTATAGTAGTTATATTCTTGTATATAGGGGGCAGTATTATAGTAGTTATATTCTTGTACATAGGGGGCAGTATTATAGTAGTTATATTCTTATATATAGGGGGCAGTATTATAGTAGTTATATTCTTGTACATAGGGGGCAGTATTATAGTAGTTATATTCTTGTACATAGGGGGCAGTATTATAGTAGTTATATTCTTGTACATAGGGGACAGTATTATAGCAGTTATATTCTTGTATATAGGGGGCAGTATTATAGTAGTTATATTCTTGTATATAGGGGGCAGTATTATAGTAGTATATTCTTGTATATAGGGGGCAGTATTATAGTAGTATATTCTTGTATATAGGGGGCAGTATTATAGCAGTTATATTCTTGTATATAGGGGGCAGTATTATAGTAGTTATATTCTTGTATATAGGGGGCAGTATTATAGTAGTATATTCTTGTATATAGGGGCAGTATTATAGTAGTATATTCTTGTATATAGGGGGCAGTATTATAGTAGTTATATTCTTGTATATAGGGGGCAGTATAATAGTAGTTATATTCTTGTACATAGGGGGCAGTATTATAGTAGTTATATTCTTGTACATAGGAGCAGTATTATAGTAGTTATATTCTTGTACATAGGGGCAGTATTATAGTAGTTATGTTTTTGTATATAGGGGCAGTATTATAGTAGTTATATTCCTGCACATAGGGACAGTATTATAGTAGTTATATTTTTGTACATAGGAGCAGTATTATAGTAGCTATATTCTTGTACATAGGGGGCAGTATTATAGTAGTTATATTCTTGTATAGACGAAGCAGTATTATAGTAGTTATATTGTACATAGGAGCAGTATTATAGTAGTTATATTCTTGTATATAGGGGCAGTATTATAGTAGTTATATTCTTGTATAGACGAAGCAGTATTATAGTAGTGTGAGACTGTGACCGGGGTTATCTATGACGACCGGTATGTCTCGCCCCGGTTGTGCTCACTCCATGATAGAAAGTAAATCCACTCTAGGGTTAATGCTGTTTCCCTACAGGCTGAAGGAAGGGTAAATGGAAACAGGAACAAGGGCAGGTGTGCCGGGTGTGAGGGAGTGAACACAACTCCCTGAGCTCTCTGCTGGAGAGGCACATGTATATTGGTGTGGATTTTTGTTTGGACATTAAACCGTGTGCTGTGAAACTTAATGCCTGGATCCCGTGTCTTCTGCTGCGCAGCCGACCGTGCTACCTCACATATGGTGGAGAATGCAGGCATGTATTAATGTAGGGTCCTGGAGTTGGGCAGTCCCAAACGTATCCGGGGACGCCTCCAACTCCGGGATGGGTTCGACCGTCTCAGCCTCTCCTGCCAATACCTCTAGGGGCGACCTATTGGGTTCACATTCTGTCCCTATCATGGGGACCCCTACGGCAGGTGTCCCGGATTCAGGATTGTAGGGCTCAGGTCCCGGACTGACCAATATCTGAGGAGACTTAGGGGGTCCCTTCCATAAAGTCCAAAAATAGGGCAGATCCCTTCCTAGGATCACGTCATAAGGAAGAGTGTTAAGAAGTCCCACCTCATGTTGCACCTGACCGCAAGGTGCTGTGATGGTGACAATCCCCGTGGGATAGTCTCGGCGGTCCCCATGTATGCAAACCACCCCCACGGTACATCCTGTGGCCTTTACTTTAGCCCTCAAGGTGGATCACACAAGGGTCACTAAGCTTCCGGAATCCAACAATACTGTAACCGGACATCCATTCACCTGTATTTGGCACAAGTGGGGCTCCGTCTCTGGGGAGACCAGGTCAGCGGTACACACCACCTGAGCATACATTGAACCCCGCCGGGTAACCCCACAATCCATGGGCTCCGTGGTGAGTGGACACTGGGCTTCCATATGTCCCACCCGCTGGCACCGCCAACATCTAATGGGGACGGAAACCCCCTTGACGGGTTGTCGTTTAGGGTACAGAACCTTCCGGACCTCAGGATTGGCGGCCGCGGCCTCAGGCGGGACGGTAGGGGACTCCTGCACCGTTGTCGGCGGTGGGTCCTTGGCCCTAGGCTTGGAGGGGCCGGACCGACGGGCGGTACGCAAAGTCTCAGTGTCCCGTATCAAGTCCTGCGTAGCCACATGCCGCTCCACCAGGCACACTAATTGGTCCAGGGTACTCGGGTCACCCTGTCCTACCCACCGTTGAACGGTGACGGGTAAAGTGCGCACAAAACGATCCACTACTACCCTTTCCACCATCTGCGCCGGGCTCAGAGTGTCAGGCTGCAACCACTTTTTTACAAGATGCAACAAGTCATAGGCCTGGGAGCGTACGGGTTTGACTTCCTCATAGAACCACTGATTTACCCGCTGGGCCCGTACATAGGTATTCACCCCCAACCGAGCCAGTATTTCGGCTTTCAGGGTCACATAGTCAATGGCGTCCTCGGTACAGAGGTCCAGGTACGCTTTTTGGGGTTCCCCCGTCAGATAGGGCGACAATACCTCAGCCCACTGGGGGTCGGCAGCTTTTCCCGCTCGGCCACCCGCTCAAACACCGCCAGGAACGCTTCCACATCATCCCCCGGGGTCATCTTTTGCAACGCTGGAGAGTCTCTTCCACTATGTTGTCTTGCCTTTTGGGTTACATGGCGCTCCGGCCACGTTCCAGAGGTTGATGGACTTAGTACTGGAACCCCACCAGGCGTATGCATCAGCGTACCTTGATGACATCATTATTTACAGCTCCGAGTGGAGGTACAAGCGGTGGTGGACGCGCTTCGAACAGCCGGATTGACAGCCAATCCCAAGAAATGTGCGTTGGGACTCACGGAAGCCCGCTACTTGGGCTACGTGATAGGCCAAGGAGTGATTAAGCCCCAAATTAACAAGGTTGAGGCGATCCAGAAGTGGCCTAGACCCCTGACCACGAAGCAGGTTAGGACTTTCCTGGGTATTGTGGGGTACTACAGGAGGTTTGTAAAGGATTTTGCGGGACTATCAGCCCCCTTGACGGACCTTCTCAAAGGCAAGAAGTCCGTCATGGTGCGCTGGATCCTGCAGGCCGAGGACTCCTTCCGGGCCCTGAAGGGGGTCCTGTGCGGACAGCCCGTTCTCGTACACCCTGATTTCCGGAAGGAGTTCATAGTACAGACTGACGCCTCAGAGGTCGGCCTGTGGGCAGTGCTGTCTCAGGTGGTTCAGGGGGAGGAACACCCCGTCACCTTCTTAAGTAGGAAGCTCACCCCTCCCGAGTGGAATTATAGCGTAGTGGAGAAGGAGTGCCTGGCGATCAAGTGGGCCTTGGAGTCCCTACGCTATTGCCTGCTGGGACAGCAGTTTCGCTTGGTGACGGATCGCTCTCCACTGGTCTGGATGAGGTCCGCCAAGGAACGGAATGCCCGGGTTACCCGGTGGTTCCTTTCTCTGCAGAACTTCTGGTTTACGGTTGAACACCGGGCCGGTAGGTTGCAGGGCAACGCCGATGCCTTGTCCCGCGGCCCGTGTTTGATGGCGGGAGTTCAACCCTGCACGCTTGAACTGAGGGGGGGGGGTATGTGAGACTGTGACCGGGGTTATCTATGACGACCGGTATGTCTCGCCCCGGTTGTGCTCACTCCATGATAGAAAGTAAATCCACTCTAGGGTTAATGCTGTTTCCCTACAGGCTGAAGGAAGGGTTAAATGGAAACAGGAACAAGGGCAGGTGTGCCGGGTGTGAGGGAGTGAACACAACTCCCTGAGCTCTCTGCTGGAGAGGCACATGTATATTGGTGTGGACTTTTGTTTGGACATTAAACCGTGTGCTGTGAAACTTAATGCCTGGATCCCGTGTCTTCTGCTGCGCAGCCGACCACGCTACCTCACAGTAGTTATATTTTTGTACATAGGAGCAGTATTATAGTAGTTATATTCTTGTACATAGGGGCAGTATTATAGTAGTTATATTCTTGTACATAGGTGGCATTATTATAGTAGTTATATTCTTGTATATAGGGGCAGTATTATAGTAGCTATATTCTTGTATAGACAAAGCAGTATTATAGCAGTTATATTCTTGTACATAGGGGCAGTATTATAGTGGTTAACTTTTATTCTTGTACATAGGGGGCAGTATTATAGCAGTTATATTCTTGTATAGACGAAGCAGTATTATAGTAGTTATATTCTTGTACATAGGAGCAGTATTATAGTAGTTATATTCTTGTATATAGGGGGCAGTATTATAGTAGTTATATTCTTGTATATAGGAGCAGTATTATAGTAGTTATATTCTTGTACATAGGGGCAGTATTATAGTAGTTATATTCTTGTACATAGGAGCAGTATTATAGTAGTTATATTCTTGTACATAGGGGGCAGTATTATAGTAGTTATATTCTTGTATATAGGGGGCAGTATTATAGTAGCTATATTCTTGTATATACGAAGCAGTATTATAGTAGTTATATTCTTGTACATAGGAGCAGTATAATAGTAGTTATATTCTTGTACATAAGAGCAGTATTATAGTAGTTATATTCTTGTATATAGGAGCAGTATTATAGTAGTTATATTCTTGTACATAGAGGCAGTATTATAGTAGTTATATTCTTGTACATAGGGGCAGTATTATAGTAGTTATATTCCTGTACAAAGGGGCAGTATTATAGCAGTTATATTCTTGTACATAGGAGCAGTATTATAGTAGTTACATTTTTGTATATAGGGGGCAGTATTATAGTAGGGAAAAACCTGCAGATGTGTCTTTATAGAGAGCGGAGGGAAAAACCTGCAGATGTGTCTGTATAGAGAGCGGAGGGAAAAACCTGCAGATGTGTCTGTATAGAGAGCGGAGGGAAAAACCTGCAGATGTGTCTGTATTGAGAGCGGAGGGAAAAACCTGCAGATGTGTCTTTATAGAGAGATGATCGCATGGTGCATTCTTAAGATTTGATCACAGGCATGGTGCATTCTCAGGATCTGATCACATGCATGGTGCATTCTCAGGATATGATCGCATGCACGGTGCATTCTCAGGATCTGATCACATGCATGGTGCATTCTCAGGATATGATCGCATGCACGGTGCATTCTCAGGATCTTATTGCATGCACGGTACATTTTCAGGATCTGATCGCATGCACAGTGCATTCTCAGGATCTGATCGCATGCACAGTACATTCTCAGGATCTGATCGCATGCACAGTGCATTCTCAGGATCTGATCGCATGCACAGTGCATTCTCAGGATCTGATCGCATGCACAGTGCATTCTCAGGATCTGATCGCATGCACAGTGCATTCTCAGGATCTGATCGCATGCACGGTGCATTCTCAGGATCTGATCACATGCACGGTGCATTCTCAGGATATGATCGCATGCACAGTGCATTCTCAGGATCTGATCACATGCACGGTGCATTCTCAGGATATGATCGCATGCACGGTGCATTCTCAGGATCTGATCACATGCACGGTGCATTCTCAGGATCTGATCACATGCATGGTGTATTCTCAGGATCTGATCACATGCATGGTGCATTCTCAGGATCTTATTGCATGCACGGTACATTTTCAGGATCTGATCGCATGCACAGTGTATTCTCAGGATCTGATTGCATGCACAGTGCATTCTCAGGATCTGATCACATGCACAGTGCATTCTCAGGATCTGCTCACATGCACAGTGCATTCTCAGGATCTGCTCACATGCACAGTGCATTCTCAGGATCTGACCGCATGCACGGTGCATTCTCAGGATCTGATTGCATGCACAGTGCATTCTCAGGATCTGATCGCATGCACAGTGCATTCTCAGGATCTGATCACATGCACAGTGCATTCTCAGGATCTGATCGCATGCACAGTGCATTCTCAGGATCTGATCACACGCATGGTGCATTCTCAGGATCTGACCGCATGCACAGTGCATTCTCAGGATCTGATCGCATGCACAGTGCATTCTCAGGGTCTGATCACATGCACGGTGCATTCTCAGGATCTGATCGCATGTACAGTGCATTCTCAGGATCTGATCGCATGCACAGTGCATTCTCAGGATCTGATCGCATGCACAGTGCATTCTCAGGGTCTGATCGCATGCACAGTGCATTCTCAGGATCTGATCGCATGCACGGTGCATTCTCAGGATCTGATCACACGCATGGTGCATTCTCAGGATCTGATCGCATGCACGGTGCATTCTCAGGATCTGATCGCATGCACAGTGCATTCTCAGGATCTGATCGCATGCACAGTGCATTCTCAGGATCTGATCGCATGCACGGTGCATTCTCAGGATCTGATCGCATGCACGGTGCATTCTCAGGATCTGATCGCATGCACGGTGCATTCTCAGGATCTGATCACACGCATGGTGCATTCTCAGGATCTGACCGCATGCACAGTGCATTCTCAGGATCTGACCGCATGCACAGTGCATTCTCAGGATCTGACCGCATGCACAGTGCATTCTCAGGATCTGACCGCATGCACAGTGCATTCTCAGGATCTGACCCCGCGCCATCAGCAGCAGGAGTCAGCAGTATCATACATCTGCTATCCTGCCGCAGTGGCAGGAGTCTATTCCAATCCCGGTCATATAGCACTATAGATGCCAGGTCAATGTTCACCTGTAGCTGCAGCAGCTGGAGGCCCAATAGAGCTCCTCCATGTATAGAAGCCTAAATACACTGGAATACAGGAGTGCAATGAATTATGCCAGCGATCTAAGGATCACAGTTCCCTTGTGCGGGCATAGAAACACGAAAAAGAAAAAAAAAAAAAAATTATTTACAGGTATAAAAAAATCTAATTAAGAAACCCACAAAAATGTGATTTTATTTACAATACTAATGCTTAATTCAGAACAATACATTAAAGGAATGACATTTCCGTATTCATAAAGTCCCATCAATATAATGTTGATTCTGCTAAATGTTATAAGAAAGGGGGAAAATGACCTACACACGATTGCCCAAGACAGTAATATAACGATCATACAAACTACCGGTAGTATATATATATACATACAGTACAGACCAAAAGTTTGGACACACCTTCTCATCTCTAGAACAACTGTTAAGAGGAGACTTTGTGCAGCAGCCTTCATGGTAAAATAGCTGCTAGGAAACCAGTGCTAAGGACAGGCAACAAGCAGAAGAGACTTGTTTGGGCTAAAGAACACAAGCAATGGACATTAGACCAGTGGAAATCTGTGCTTTGGTCTGATGAGTCCACATTTGAGATCTTTGGGTCCAACCACCGTGTCTTTGTAGAAAAGGTGAACGGATGGACTCTACATGGCTGGTTCCCACCGTGAAGCATGGAGGAGGAGGTGTGATGGTGTGGGGGGGGGGGCTTTGCTGGTGACACTGTTGGGGATTTATTCACAATTGAAGGCATACAGAACCAGCATGGCTACCACAGCATCTTGCAGCGGCGTGCTATTCCATCCGGTTTGCGTTTAGTTGGACCATCATTTATTTTTCAACAGGACAATGACCCCAAACACACCTCCAGGCTGTGTAAGGGCTATGTGACTAAGAAGGAGAGTGATGGGGTCCTATGCCAGATGACCTGGCCTCCACAGTCACCAGACCTGAACCCAATCGAGATGGTTTGGGGTGAGCTGGACCGCAAAGTGAAGGTAAAAGGGCCAACAAGTGCTAAGCATCTCTGGGAACTCCTTCAAGACTGTTGGAAGACCATTTCCGGTGACTACATCTTGAAGCTCATCAAGAGAATGCCAAGAGTGTGCAAAGCAGTAATCAAAGCAAAAGGCGGCTACTGAAGAACCTAGAATAGAAGACAGATTTTCAGTTGTTTCACACTTTTTTGTTAAGTATTTCATTCCACATGTGATAATTCATAGTTTTGATGCCTTCATTTATACAGGGGGGAAAAAAAGTCATTATTCAGCCCCCAATTGTGCAGGTTCTCCCCCTTATAAAGATGAGATTTGCCTGTAATTTACATCACAGGTGACCACAACTAGGAGAGACAAAATGAGAAAAATCCAGAAAATCACCGCGTCTGATTCAGAAGATTTTTTTGCAAATTATGGTGGAAAATAAGTATTTGGTCAATAACAAAAGGTGATCTCAATATTTTGTTCTATATCCTTTGTTGGCAATGACAGAGGTGACACATTTTCTGTAAGTCTTCATGAGGTTGGCACATTGTTGGTGGTATGTTGGCCCATTCCTCCGGATGGCACACACTGTTGGTGGTATGTTGGCCCATTCCTCCGGTTGGCACACTGTTGGTGGTATGTTGGCCCATTCCTCCGGTTGGCACACACTGTTGGTGGTATGTTGGCCCATTCCTCCGGTTGTCACACACTGTTGGTGGTATGTTGGCCCATTCCTCCATGCAGATCTCCTCTAGAGCAGTGTTGTTTTGGGCCTGTCACTGGACAACACGGACTTTCAACTCCCTCCAAATGTTTTCTATGGGGTTGAGATCTGGAGACTGGCTAGGCCACTCCAGGACCTTCATATGCTTCTTATGAAGCTACTCCTTCATTGCCCTGGTGTTGTGCTTGAGATCATTATCATGCTGATAAACCCAGCTACGTTTCATCTTCAATGCCCTTGCTGATAGAAGGATGTTTGCACTCAAAATCTCATGATACATGGCCACATTCATTCTTTCATGTACACGGATCAGTCGTCCTGGACCCTTTGCAGAGAAACAGCCCCAAAGCATGATGTTGCCACCCCCATGCTTCACAGTAGGTGAGGTGTTCTTTGTAAGCAACTCAGCATTCTGTCTCCTCCAAACACGACGACTTGTGTTTCTACCTAACAATTCTACTTTGGTTTCATCAGACCATATGACATTCTCCCAATACTCTTCTGGATAATCCAAATCCTCTCTAGCAAACTTCAGATGGGCCCGGACATGTACTGGCTAAGGCTAAGTTCACACATCCTGTGTTTTGCATCAGTCACAATCCGTAGCCTTGAGGAATTACGGAATCCTGCAAAATATTTTGCAGGAATCCTGTATTTCCCCATAGACTTCTATTAGTGACGGATTGCGACTGATGACCCTGCGTTGCATCCGCTGCGTCGCGGTCCGTCGTTTTTGACTGACCGCCGAGCGGGGAGCAACGCAGAATGTAACATTTTTCGGGCCGTCAAAATTAACGCGCCGCGCAGGAATCCGTCGCCATCCGTCAAGCTTGTAATGCATGTCTATGGTGCTGGATTCCGTCGTAATCCGTCTTACAACGGAATCCAGCGCAGGATTCCGTCATGCTCTACTGAGCATGCCCAGCATGCTTGGCACGCCCACTGGGCTGTCCCAAACACAGACGGATCATGACTGATCCGTCAAAAAACGGACGCACAGCGGATGTAACGGACGCAACTGATCCGTTTTTTCACAGGATTCCTGTGAAAGGAATCCTGTGAAAAACACATCAGTTGCATCAGTTGACATCTTGAAAATGACTGATCCGTTGCTGACGGACCTGACGGATTGAAAACACAGGATGTGTGAACTTAGCCGAAGGCTAAGTTCACACTTCAGTTGTTTTGCATCAGTCACAATCCGTAGCCTTGAGGAATTACGGAATCCTGCAAAATATTTTGCAGGAATCCAGTATTTCCCCATAGACTTCTATTAGCGATGGATTGCGACTGATGACCCTGCGTTGCATCCGCTGCGTCGCGGTCCGTCGATTTTGACTGACCGCCGAGCGGGGAGCAACGCAGAATGTAACGTTTTTCGGGCCGTCAAAATTAATGCGCCGCGCAGGAATCCGTCGCCATCCGCCACACTTGCAATGTATGTCTATGGTGCTGGATTCCGTCGTAATCCGTCTTACGATGGAATCCAGCGCTGGATTCCGCCATGCTCTACTGAGCATGCCCAGCATGTTTGGCACGCCCACTGGGCTGTCCCAAACACAAACGGATCATGACTGATCCGTCAAAAAACGGATGCACAGCGGATGTAACGGACGCAACTGATCAGTTTTTTCACAGGATTCCTGTGAAAGGAATCCTGTGAAAAACACATCAGTTGCATCAGTTGACATCTAAAAAACAACTGATCCGTTGCTGACGGACCTGACGGATTGAAAACAACTGAAGTGTGAACTTAGCCTAACTGATGGTAGCCTTTGTTACAGTGGTCCCAGATCTATGCAGGTCATTCACTAGGTCTCCCCGTGTGGTTCTGGGATTTTTGCTCACCATTCTCGTGATCATTTTGACCCCACGGGATGAGATCTTGCATGGAGCAACAGATTGAGGGATATTATCAGTGGTCTTGTATGTCTTCCATTTTCTTATTATTGTTCGCACAGTTGATTTCATCACACCAAGCTGCTTGCCTATTGCAGATTCAGTCTTCCCAGCCTGGTGCAGGGCTACAATTTTCTTTCCAGTGTCCTTCAACAGCTCTTTTGCCTTCACCATAGTGGAGTTTGGAGTGTGACTATTTGAGGTTGTGGACAGGCGTCTTTTATACTGATAACAACAGGAGCCATTACTACAGGTAATGAGTGGAGGTCAGAGGAGCCTCTTAAAGAAGAAGTTACAGGTCTGTGAGAGCCAAAAATCTTGCATGTTTTTAGGTGACTAAATACTTATTTTCCAATGTAATTTGCAAATAAAATCTTCCAAATCAGACGCGGTGATTTCTGGATTTGTTTTCTCATTTTCCCTCTCATAGTTGTGGTCACCTCTGATGTCAATTACAGGCAAATCTCATCTTTATAAGTGGGAGAACGTGCACAATTGGGGGCTGAATAATGACTTTTTTCCCCACTGTACATACATATGTATATATATATTTTAATTCAGAGCACTGCACAAGTATTGTCTTTGTGCCACTATTTTCTGTCAGTTTTTTGTGTTTCCATAGAGTAAGGGGTAAAATGTTAATATGTGGATAGACCGGACATTCATAGACTCAGTAATACTGATCTGTTGTTTTTTTTCTTATTTATTTTTAAACTGGGAATAGGAGGGTGATTTAATTTTTTTTATTCTTTTTACTTTTTTTTCCCATATTTTTCCTTTTTTTTTTAAATTCTTTTGGTGACACTTGACGGTTCTATATAGTACAGTATCTGGTGTAGCAGTATATAGCTTCCGCAGAGCTCGGCCTGTGCTTGTCCTCCATAGATGTAAACATATGGCGGAGACTGTGGCTTTTACGGTAACATATAGCAGCAGTGCAGTAATGATGGGGAGAACGTCACCAGGATTGCGCCATATTAATGTGAGGGCCAGTGATTGGCAGTGGCATATAAGGGGTTACGCTCTGAACGCTGCTCTTACATGCAGATGGCAGCTGTACAATCAGGGCTGCGGAGTCGGAGCTCATTTTGGTGGAGTCGGTATAAAATGCACCGACTCTGACTCCTAAAATCTATAATACATTGGGTCCAGCGGTCAGTGCAGAATGTGATGAATATTTTTTCATAGGAATTTGGGAAAGTTATGAAATGTCCTATAAATGTCTGTTCTGTTCCTGATCTAAGGTCACATTCACACACAGCGTTTTTGCGGCGTTTTTTGAGGATACGTTTTTCAGCAGCAAAAGCGGATCAGCTTTTTAAAAAACCGCCTCATCTGAAAGGTTTCTGAGCTCATAAATAATGCTTTCAATAGCAAAAGCAGATTAGAAAAACACCACAAAAGAGGACATGCTCATTCTGTGTGCGGATCCTCGCAACACGCGGTGCCTGAATGTCCTCTCTTTCGCCCATTGCCTTTGCTGGATGCCGGAGTCACTGCATTCCACTGAATTATTTTGCCATCAATGTTCGATATGTTTGTAACAAGAAAGAAATTGTTAGTAAGACACCGGCAGTAACAGATAGTAAAGCTCATCACAGCGGCCAGTTTCTCCAGGCCTTAGTGGAAAAAGTTCTGCAAGATTAGGAACTCAAAAAAGAACAGGTTCTTGCCATTGTAACGAACAATGCTTCACACATGATAAGTGCAATTAAACTGATGAATGAGAGTAATGAACAACAGCTAGAAGAGAATGTAGCATTCAGTATGTGTGAGATGGAGCCACAGCGCTGCTCATGAAACTGAGGAACAAGCAGATATTACAACAGAAGAACAGCAAAGTGATACTTTAGGATTAGATGACCTTGTTGAAGCTGCTTCAAAACACTTTCCTATTCATCACATGCGCTGTGTTGTGCACACGCTGCAGCTGGCAATAAGAGAGTCTGCAAGAGGGACCCCGGTTTCACACATCCGGCTTTTCGCCGGTTTGGCGGATGCGGCGCACTCCAGTACAGTGTATACAGTACAGTGGCAGTGTGACAAACGCCAGTCACATGCTGTCATGTGACCGGAGCATGTGACCCGGAAGTTGCGGCACTGCAACTGTACTGTATCGTACTGTACTGGCGTGCGCCACATCCGCCAAACCGGCGAAAAGCCGGATGTGTGAAACGGGGTGGACATGCTGGAAATCTGATTGGAAAAGTGAGGAAATTGGTTATTGCCACCAGAACCCCTAAAATTTATTCCATCTTGAAGAGACGGGCAATTGTTGATCAAGGCACTCGGTGGGGCAGCACTTATTTAATGATTGAGCGATTGCTTGAACTAAAACCGTTTCTTATAGATATGGCGAACCCTCAAGTAACCTTAAATGATGGTCAATGGACACAGGTGGCTGAATTGAAGGAATTGCTTAATCACCCATTTACTGTGACTAAAAAATTACAAGCTGAGGATTTAACTCCTGGCATTTTCATAAGGGAGTGGAAGAACTTGCTATTTTGCCTGTCCCAAAGAGGAGGTTTAATCGCAGATGGCATTTCTGCTTCAATGAAATGGAGAGAGACACAGCTATTGAAAATTCAATTCCTCTGGCAGCTGTTTATGTGGACCCAAGTCATCGTATACTGCTTGATGATCAACAGCTTACTAAAGGAAAAGAAGCTCTGACTGAGGTAGCAGTTAGGATGAGCAGCTACAGGACTGCCAGGTGCAAGAGGACTTGGGGCCTGACAGTGCTACTGCTGCCATATCTTCATTAGATGAGTTTAACTTTGACAAGTATTTGGATGACATGGAGCAGGCAAAGCGTTGCCGCAAGGAAAAAGATGTCACTGCGTCTCCTATAGCAGCAGATTGTCCAGATGTCACTGCGTCTCCTATAGCGGCAGATTGGCCAGATGTCACTGCGTCTCCTATAGCAGCAGATTGGCCAGATGTCACTGCGTCTCCTATGGCAGCAGATTGGCCAGATGTCACTGCGTCTCCTATAGCAGCAGATTGTCCAGATGTCACTCCGTCTCCTATAGCAGCAGATTGACCAGATGTCACTCCGTCTCCTATAGCAGCAGATTGGCCAGATGTCACTCCGTCTCCCATAGCAGCAGATTGACCAGATGTCACTGCGTCTCCTATAGCAGCAGATTGGCCAGATGTCACTCCGTCTCCTATAGCAGCAGATTGGCCAGATGTCACTGCGTCTCCTATAGCAGCAGATTGGCCAGATGTCACTGCGTCTCCTATAGCGGCAGATTGGACAGATGTCACTCCGTCTCCTATAGCAGCAGATTGGCCAGATGTCACTGCGTCTCCTATAGCGGCAGATTGGCCAGATGTCACTCCGTCTCCTATAGCAGCAGATTGGCCAGATGTCACTGCGTCTCCTATAGCAGCAGATTGGCCAGATGTCACTGCGTCTCCTATAGCAGCAGATTGGCCAGATGTCACTCCGTCTCCTATGATATGAAGAAGAAAACGGCACTTCCCTTGTGTATATTTTTTCAAAAGATGTTGGGGTGCACTTCAGGTTCCAAAGCCATAAAATAAGAAGTAACAAGGCACTCCCAAAATGTGATGAAAGAGTGTATTTATTGTGCTTGAAGAACGTTTTCGGTCCAAAATGGACCTTCCTCAGTAGCACAATTGTGAGGAGTGATGTGGCATGGACTGCGGGCGCGGAATCCACCGCTGCATGGGGGCAGCCATGCAGCGGTGGATTCCGCGCCCGCAGTCCATGCCACATCACTCCTCACAATTGTGCTACTGAGGAAGGTCCATTTTGGACCGAAAACGTTCTTCAAGCACAATAAATACACTCTTTTATCACATTTTGGGAGTGCCTTGTTACTTCTTGTTTTATGACTCCGTCTCCTATAGCAGCAGATTGGCCAGATGTCACTCCGTCTCCTATAGCAGCAGATTGTCCAGATGTCACTCCGTCTCCTATAGCAGCAGATTGGCCAGATGTCACTGCGTCTCCTATAGCAGCAGATTGTCCAGATGTCACTCCGTCTCCTATAGCAGCAGATTGGCCAGATGTCACTCCGTCTCCTATAGCAGCAGATTGTCCAGATGTCACTCCGTCTCCTATAGCAGCAGATTGGCCAGATGTCACTGCGTCTCCTATAGCAGCAGATTGACCAGATTTCACTCCGTCTCCTTTAGCAGCAGATTGGCCAGATGTCACTGCGTCTCCTATAGCAGCAGATTGGCCAGATGTCACTGCGTCTCCTATAGCAGCAGATTGGCCAGATGTCACTCCGTCTCCTATAGCAGCAGATTGGCCAGATGTTACTCCATCTCCTATAGCAGCAGATTGTCCAGATGTCACTGTGTCTCCTATAGCAGCAGATTGGCCAGATGTCACTCCGTCTCCTATAGCAGCAGATTGTCCAGATGTCACTGTGTCTCCTATAGCAGCAGATTGGCCAGATGTCACTCCGTCTCCTATAGCGGCAGATTGGCCAGATGTCACTCCGTCTCCTATAGCGGCAGATTGGCCAGATGTCACTCCGTCTCCTATAGCAGCAGATTGACCAGATTTCACTCCGTCTCCTATAGCAGCAGATTGGCCAGATTTCACTCCGTCTCCTATAGCAGCAGATTGGCCAGATTTCACTCTGTCTCCTATAGCAGCAGATTGGCCAGATGTCACTCCGTCTCCTATAGCAGCAGATTGTCCAGATTTCACTCCGTCTCCTATAGCAGCAGATTGTCCAGATTTCACTCCGTCTCCTATAGCAGCAGATTGACCAGATGTCACTGCGTCTCCTATAGCAGCAGATTGGCCAGATGTCACTGCGTCTCCTATAGCGGCAGATTGGCCAGATGTCACTGCGTCTCCTATAGCAGCAGATTGGCCAGATTTCATTCCGTCTCCTATAGCAGCAGATTGGCCAGATTTCACTCCATCTCCTATAGCAGCAGATTGGCCAGATGTCACTGCGTCTCCTATAGCAGCAGATTGGCCAGATGTCACTGCGTCTCCTATAGCAGCAGATTGGCCAGATGTCACTCCGTCTCCTATAGCAGCAGATTGTCCAGATTTCACTCCGTCTCCTATAGCAGCAGATTGACCAGATGTCACTGCGTCTCCTATAGCAGCAGATTGGCCAGATGTCACTGCGTCTCCTATAGCGGCAGATTGGCCAGATGTCACTGCGTCTCCTATAGCAGCAGATTGGCCAGATTTCATTCCGTCTCCTATAGCAGCAGATTGGCCAGATTTCACTCCATCTCCTATAGCAGCAGATTGGCCAGATGTCACTGCGTCTCCTATAGCAGCAGATTGGCCAGATATCACTGCGTCTCCTATAGCAGCAGATTGGCCAGATGTCACTGCGTCTCCTATAGCAGCAGATTGGCCAGATGTCACTGCGTCTCCTATAGCAGCAGATTGTCCAGATGTCACTGCGTCTTCTATAGCAGCAGATTGGCCAGATGTCACTGCGTCTCCTATAGCGGCAGATTGGCCAGATGTCACTGCGTCTCCTATAGCAGCAGATTGGCCAGATGTCACTGCGTCTCCTATAGCAGCAGATTGGCCAGATGTCACTCCGTCTCCTATAGCAGCAGATTGGCCAGATGTCACTGCGTCTCCTATAGTGGCAGATTGGCCAGATGTCACTGCGTCTCCTATAGCAGCAGATTGGCCAGATGTCACTGCGTCTCCTATAGCAGCAGATTGGCCAGATTTCAGTAACATTTTTCACTTGCTCTCAAAGAAATAGAAAAATTCAACCGCTCATCAAAACTGAGTGTGCATGAGGCAATTCCTTTACACCTGGAGATTGTTAGAGATGTTGCCCATGTGGTTACGGTTTTGCTCCAACCCAAGTTACTGTAGAGAGGGTGTTCTCCAGCCTTAAAATTATTAGGTCAGATTTGAGGTCATCTGCGAAGGAGGATCTGATGGAGGCAATTCTATTTCTTACAACAAATTCATGGACGGCACAAATGTTATTTACTATGTTTTTGTTGAAAACTGTTTTTTGCCACTTACATAGTGTTATATATATATAGTGTTATAAATAACACTATGTAATACACTATGTAAGTGGCAAAAAACAGTTTTCAACGAAAACATACTAAATGATAACATAGTATAATGCTTATATTTAAGTGAAAAATGTATTGTAGTGCAATGTGAACATCAGACATTTCATCATTTTTATGATACAATAATCAAGATATTTAGATAGAACATAAAATATATTTATTGAACATAACTTTAGAACACAAAAAACTAATAAATTGTAAATATGTAATACACTATGTAATGTATATACACACACACAAGATATATATGTAATCTACTGTATATTACATAGTGTATTACATATTTACAATTTATTACAGTTTCTTGTGTTCTAAAGTTATATTCAATAAATATATTTCATGTTCTATCTAAATATCTTGATTATTGTATCATAAAAATGATTAAATGTCTGATGTTCACATTGTACAATACATTTTTCACTTATCTATAAGCAATATATGTAGGAGTCGGAGTCGGTGCAAGGGAAATTGAGGAGTTGGAGTCGAAGGTTTGGCCGACTCCACAGCCCTGTGCACAACACAGCCGGTCATGTATCAGCTCCTCCACACAGCCGCACCTAACAGAGGACGTAATAGCACACCCAATGTTGTGAAGAGGTTAAAATGATTTGCCTTGTTGTCCATAGCAACCAATAAGATTGCAGCTTCGATCTCTTAATCTGTCTGACCTTGTTGCCCATAGCAACCAATAAGCTTGCAGCTTTCATGTCTTAATCTGTGCGGCCTTGTTGCTCAGCTTTCATTTCTCAATGTCTGTGCCTGGTTGCTATGGGGGAGCGCCTGGGCCGGCTCTTCAGTTAGACGCCATTAATAAATGCGGCCTGTCGGGGCGGGCTAATCAATACATTTGTGTCCTCTATCGGTAATCTGGCGCAGGACAGTGGCCGCAGCATTCTTAAGTCTCCACAAGAACCTTCTAGAAATTAATAAAAAACTCAGCAAATACATCACACTGTGGAAATCGCAGTCATCTGGAGCGGTGGCCTGCGCTGATCCCGCCATGGACGCCACAATGATCTGTACTGGGACTAACGAGCGATAAAACAGAGGAAAAGATGGAGGTGACAACCAATATGGCCACTGTGCTTACAGGGCCACCTCCACTGAGCCCACGGAGCCGCTTCCACTGCGCCCACAGGGCCACCTCCACTGCGTCCACAGGGCCGCCACCACTGCGGCCCCAGAGGCCGCCACCACTGCGCCCGCAGGGCTGCCACCACTGTGCCTGCAGGGACGCCACCACTGCGTCCCCAGAGGCCGCCACCACTGCGCCCGCAGGGCTGCCACCACTGTGCCTGCAGGTCCGCCACCACTGCGCTCTTGGAGGCCGCCACCACTGCGTCCACAGGGCCGCCAGCGCGGAAAAAATCTGCACCTGTCAGGGATCTGGGAGAGCAGGGTGATTGTGGTCAATGGCCGCCGCACAGCGATATTAGCGCCAGATATGTAATGGCTTCTATGGATCTTATTAGTTGAGGAATGTTCCAGATTCCCGCAGGATGGAAGGATAATTATCTCAAGACGGGAAATGGAGAAACCTCATTATAAAGTCGTTTCTGGTTTATTTTACTACAATGAGAGCCAGAAATGATTGGTGTGTATTCTCCGGATATTACAGGAGGCGCCCCGCCGCCATCACACATCTGCCCTGCGCTCCACCGCTCCGCAGGAATCCCCACAGGACAGTCGTGAGAGCTGACGGACTCTTATACCATTGACTTCTGTGGGAAAGAGCCGCATCATTAAAGTTAAAATCACAATTTTTTTTTTAAGAAATTAAAGTTTAAAAAGTGTAAAATCAAACTTTTTTCACAATTCAAGAATAAAAACTGTTACAAATAACAAGATTTGGTGTCACTGTGTCCAAGAAAATTATTTAACCCAAAAGGTGAACCCTATAAAGAAAAACAAATTAAAAAAAAATAAAAAAATGAAGCATCTAAATTGTTTGTGAGTAAAAAAAACCAACAAAAACAATAAAAAGCAAAATATCTCATGTTCTGTAAAATGGTCCTAATAAAAGCGTCAGCTCTGCAGCAGAAAACTCACGAAAAAAGTTACAGCCCCAGAAAAAGGCGACAAATTGTTTGTTATACAGCTCAGAATTGTCTTACCCACTGATACAGTATATAAAGTCCCCGCACGTCCGGTGTCGCCGAGACCGCACTGAGCAGGAGAATAAGACCGCCAGATCGTGATTTCCACATAATGAATGCCGTAAAAACATAACCTACAAACAATGCTGAAATTGCGCGTGTGTTTTCACTTGAATATTTTTCCTGTTTTCAGCACATTGTGTAATAAAGTAAATGACGTCATTCAAAATTACAGCTCGCCCCATAGAAACACAGACTCCACGACCCAGGGCTCATAGCCAGAAACGCGTCAGGGTAGACTGAACACACGATTGTAAGGAAGCGCTGATCCTCCTCTCGTCTCTATGTGCAGTGACACAATAATCTTCTAGATCAGCGGCATCCTTACATTGGTGCTGGAGCAATGACGTTCTAGATCAGCGGCATCCTTACATTGGTGCTGGAGCAATGACATTCTAGATCAGCGGCATCCTTACATTGGTGTTGGAGCAATGAAGTTCTATATCAGCGGCATCCTTACATTGGTGCTGGAGCAATGAAGTTCTAGATCAGCAGCATCCTTACATTGGTGCTGGAGCAATGACGTTCTAGATCAGCGGCATCCTTACATTGGTGCTGGAGCAATGAAGTTCTAGATCAGCGGCATCCTTACATTGGTGTTGGAGCGATGAAGTTCTAGATCAGCGGCATCCTTACATTGGTGCAATGATGTTCTAGATCAGCGGCTTCCTTATATTGGTGTTGGAGCAACGACGTTCTAGATCAGCGGCATCCTTACATTGGTGTTGGAGCAATGAAGTTCTAGATCAGCAGCATCCTTACATTGGTGCTGGAGCAATGACGTTCTAGATCAGCGGCATCCTTACATTGGTGCTGGAGCAATGAAGTTCTAGATCAGCGGCATCCTTACATTGGTGTTGGAGCGATGAAGTTCTAGATCAGCGGCATCCTTACATTGGGGCAATGATGTTCTAGATCAGCGGCATCCTTATATTGGTGTTGGAGCAACGACGTTCTAGATCAGCGGCATCCTTACATTGGTGTTGGAGCAATGAAGTTCTAGATCAGCAGCATCCTTACATTGGTGCTGGAGCAATGACGTTCTAGATCAGCGGCATCCTTACATTGGTGCTGGAGCAATGAAGTTCTAGATCAGCGGCATCCTTACATTGGTGCAATGATGTTCTAGATCAGCGGCATCCTTATATTGGTGTTAGAGCAATGACGTTCTAGATCAGCGGCACCCTTAGATCAGAGAAATCAATCGTGTAGGAGAAAGGGTTAATACTCCACACTTCCATACAATCCAAACGGTTTAAAATGTAACATGATTTATTCGGCAACGCGTTTCAAAGCCCTCGAGGCTTCTTCTTCAGGATTTGTACTCAGCATAAAGCCTTGAGGGCTATGAAACGCATTGACGAATAAATCATTTTAAATTTTACAGAGTTTGGATTGTATGGCAGCGCGGAATATTAACGAAACAAGAGTATTAACCCTTTCTCCTACGATTGTTTGATTTCCACGTGCGCTCCTGTGGCGGCCATACAGGCGATTACAGACTCTCACAACCCCATGAGGTGACAGATTCCCAAACCTCTTTGATTTTTATAAAGTGGATAAGACCCTATTTGTATAATCATCTCTTTCCAGCTACATCAGATCAGATCAGTGACAGAATGATGTTCTAGATCAGCGGCATCCTCAGATCAGTGACACAATGATGTTCTAGATCAGCGGCACCCACAGATCAGTGACACAATGATGTTCTAGATCAGCGGCACCCACAGATCAGTGACACAATGATGTTCTAGATCAGCTATATCCTCATATCAGTGATATAATGATGTTCTAGATCAGCTGCGTCCTGAGATCAGTGACAGAATGATGTTCTAGATCAGCGGCACCCACAGATCAGTGACACAATGATGTTCTAGATCAGCTACATCCTCATATCAGTGATATAATGATGTTCTAGATCAGCTGCGTCCTGAGATCAGTGATACAATTATGTTCTAGATCAGCTGCATCCTCAGATCAGTGACACAATGATGTTCTAGAACAGCTGCATCCTCAGATCAGTGACACAATGATGTTCTAGATCAGCTGTGTCCTGAGATCAGTGACACAATGATGTTCTAGATCAGCGGCACCCACAGATCAGTGACACAATGATGTTCTAGATCAGCTATATCCTCATATCAGTGATATAATGATGTTCTAGATCAGCTGCGTCCTGAGATCAGTGACAGAATGATGTTCTAGATCAGCGGCACCCACAGATCAGTGACACAATGATGTTCTAGATCAGCTACATCCTCATATCAGTGATATAATGATGTTCTAGATCAGCTGCGTCCTGAGATCAGTGATACAATTATGTTCTAGATCAGCTGCATCCTCAGATCAGTGACACAATGATGTTCTAGAACAGCTGCATCCTCAGATCAGTGACACAATGATGTTCTAGATCAGCTGTGTCCTGAGATCAGTGACACAATGATGTTCTAGATCAGCTGCATCCTCAGATCAGTGACACAATGTTCTAGAACAGCTGCTTCCTCAGATCAGTGACACAATGATGTTCTAGATCAGCTGCATCCTCAGATCAGTGACACAATGTTCTAGAACAGCTGCATCCTCAGATCAGTGACACAATGATGTTCTAGATCAGAGAATCCTTACATCGATGCTGAAGCAATGATGTTCTGCATCAGCTGCATCCTCAGATCAGTGATACAATGATGTTCTAGATCAGAGAATCCTTACATCGATGCTGAAGCAATGATGTTCTGCATCAGCTGCATCCTCAGATCAGTGATACAATGATGTTCTAGATCAGCTGCGTCCTCAGATCACCTGTAAAACACACCTCTGGTGCCAGTGATGATGTTGCTTTCTTGCTTCCGGCCTGGGCCTTCTCTCCTGCACCGCACGTAGACCTCGTTACTAGATCTGCTTCTGTCCCTCTGCTAGGATTTGTCTGGTACCTATTGTCCTTCCAGAGGAGATGCGCACAGTGAGGTGTCTCCATCGTACACTTCTCTTTTTGGATGTCCTCCCGGTTCTATAGAGGGCAGTACAGACCCCGTCTGTGTATCACAGGCCACGCTCACCTTACTCCAAAGTCTAGGTGTCAGGGCATCACATCTCCAACAGCTCCGTGGTGTCGGTGCTCTCCTCCTGGTGCGGTCCTGTCAGTGCTCTCCTCCTGGTGCGGTCCTGTCAGTGCTCTCCTCCTGGTGCGGTCCTGTCAGTGCTCTCCTCCTGGTGCGGTCCTGTCAGTGCTCTCCTCCTGGTGTGGTCCTGTCAGTGCTCTCCTCCTGGTGCGGTCCTGTCGGTGCTCTCCTCCTGGTGTGGTCCTGTCAGTGCTCTCCTCCTGGTGCGGTCCTGTCGGTGCTCTCCTCCTGGTGTGGTCCTGTCAGTGCTCTCCTCCTGGTGTGGTCCTGTCAGTGCTCTCCTCCTGGTGTGGTCCTGTCGGTGCTCTCCTCCTGGTGTGGTCCTGTCAGTGCTCTCCTCCTGGTGTGGTCCTGTCAGTGCTCTCCTCCTGGTGCGGTCCTGTCAGTGCTCTCCTCCTGGTGTGGTCCTGTCAGTGCTCTCCTCCTGGTGTGGTCCTGTCAGTGCTCTCCTCCTGGTGCGGTCCTGTCGGTGCTCTCCTCCTGGTGTGGTCCTGTCGGTGCTCTCCTCCTGGTGCGGTCCTGTCGGTGCTCTCCTCCTGGTGCGGTCCTGTCAGTGCTCTCCTCCTGGTGCGGTTCTGTCAGTGCTCTCCTCCTGGTGTGGTCCTGTCAGTGCTCTGCTCCTGGTGCGGTCCTGTCGGTGCTCTCCTCCTGGTGTGGTCCTGTCGGTGCTCTCCTCCTGGTGCGGTCCTGTCGGTGCTCTCCTCCTGGTGCGGTCCTGTCAGTGCTCTCCTCCTGGTGCGGTTCTGTCGGTGCTCTCCTCCTGGTGTGGTCCTGTCAGTGCTCTCCTCCTGGTGCGGTCCTGTCGGTGCTCTCCTCCTGGTGCGGTCCTGTCAGTGCTCTCCTCCTGGTGCGGTCCTGTCAGTGCTCTCCTGCTGGTGCGGTCCTGTCGGTGCTCTCCTCCTGGTGCGGTCCTGTCAGTGCTCTCCTCCTGGTGTGGTCCTGTCAGTGCTCTCCTCCTGGTGTGGTCCTGTCAGTGCTCTCCTCCTGGTGTGGTCCTGTCAGTGCTCTCCTCCTGGTGTGGTCCTGTCGGTGCTCTCCTCCTGGTGCGGTCCTGTCAGTGCTCTCCTCCTGGTGTGGTCCTGTCAGTGCTCTCCTCCTGGTGTGGTCCTGTCAGTGCTCTCCTCCTGGTGTGGTCCTGTTAGTGCTCTCCTCCTGGTGCGGTCCTGTCAGTGCTCTCCTCCTGGTGCGGTCCTGTCAGTGCTCTCCTCCTGGTGTGGTCCGGTCAGTGCTCTCCTCCTGGTGAGGTCCTGTCAGTGCTCTCCTCCTAGTGCGGTCCTGTCGGTGCTGCTCTGTTCCCGTTTCTATTGGTGCTGCTCTGTTCCCGGTCCTGTCGGTGCTGCTGTGTTCCCGGTCCTGTCGGTGCTGCTCTGTTCCCGGTCCTGTCGGTGCTGCTCTGTTCCCGGTCCTGTCGGTGCTGCTCTGTTTCCGGTCCTGTCGGTGCTGCTCTGTTCCCGGTGCACTTCCCGATACTGCTCTGTTCCCGGTCCTGTCGGTGCTGCTCTGTTTCCGGTGCTGTTCCCAGTCCTGTCGGTGCTGCTCTGTTCCCGGTCCTGTCGGTGCTGCTCTGTTCCCGGTCCTGTCGGTGCTGCTCTGTTCCCGGTCCTGTCGGTGCTGCTCTGTTTCCGGTGCTGTTCCCAGTCCTGTCGGTGCTGCTCTGTTCCCGGTCCTGTCGGTGCTGCTCTGTTCCCGGTCCTGTCGGTGCTGCTGTGTTCCCGGTCCTGTCGGTGCTGCTCTGTTCCCGGTGCTGTTCCCAGTCCTGTCGGTGCTGCTCTGTTCCCGGTCCTGCTCTGCTCCCGGTCCTGTCGGTGCTGCTGTGTTCCCGGTCCTGTCGGTGCTGCTGTGTTCCCGGTCCTGTCGGTGCTGCTGTGTTCCCGGTCCTGTCGGTGCTGCTCTGTTCCCGATGCTGTTCCCGGTGCTGTCGGTGCTGCTCTGTTCCCGGTCCTGTCGGTGCTGCTCTGTTCCCGGTGCTGTCGGTGCTGCTCTGTTCCCGGTCCTGTCGGTGCTGCTGTGTTCCCGGTCCTGTCGGTGCTGCTGTGTTCCCGGTCCTGTCGGTGCTGCTCTGTTCCCGATGCTGTTCCCGGTCCTGTCGGTGCTGCTCTGTTTCCGGTGCTGTTCCCAGTCCTGTCGGTGCTGCTCTGTTCCCGGTCCTGTCGGTGCTGCTCTGTTCCCGGTCCTGTCGGTGCTGCTCTGTTCCCGGTCCTGTCGGTGCTGCTCTGTTTCCGGTGCTGTTCCCAGTCCTGTCGGTGCTGCTCTGCTCCCGGTCCTGTCGGTGCTGCTCTGTTCCCGGTCCTGTCGGTGCTGCTGTGTTCCCGGTCCTGTCGGTGCTGCTCTGTTCCCGGTGCTGTTCCCAGTCCTGTCGGTGCTGCTCTGTTCCCGGTCCTGCTCTGCTCCCGGTCCTGTCGGTGCTGCTGTGTTCCCGGTCCTGTCGGTGCTGCTGTGTTCCCGGTCCTGTCGGTGCTGCTGTGTTCCCGGTCCTGTCGGTGCTGCTCTGTTCCCGATGCTGTTCCCGGTGCTGTCGGTGCTGCTCTGTTCCCGGTCCTGTCGGTGCTGCTCTGTTCCCGGTGCTGTCGGTGCTGCTGTGTTCCCGGTCCTGTCGGTGCTGCTGTGTTCCCGGTCCTGTCGGTGCTGCTGTGTTCCCGGTCCTGTCGGTGCTGCTCTGTTCCCGATGCTGTTCCCGGTGCTGTCGGTGCTGCTCTGTTCCCGGTGCTGTCGGTGCTGCTCTGTTCCCGGTCCTGTCGGTGCTGCTGTGTTCGCGGTGCTGTCGGTGCTGCTCTGTTCCCGGTCCTGTCGGTGCTGCTCTGTTCCCGGTCCTGTCGGTGCTGCTGTGTTCCCGGTGCTGTTCCCGGTGCTGTCGGTGCTGCTCTGTTCCCGGTGCTGTTCCCGGTCCTGTCGGTGCTGCTGTGTTCCCGGTCCTGTCGGTGCTGCTCTGTTCCCGATGCTGTTCCCGGTGCTGTCGGTACTGCTCTGTTCCCGGTGCTGTCGGTGCTGCTCTGTTCCCGGTCCTGTCGGTGCTGCTGTGTTCCCGGTGCTGTCGGTGCTGCTCTGTTCCCGGTCCTGTCGGTGCTGCTCTGTTCCCGGTCCTGTCGGTGCTGCTGTGTTCCCGGTGCTGTTCCCGGTGCTGTCGGTGCTGCTCTGTTCCCGGTGCTGTTCCCGGTCCTGTCGGTGCTGCTGTGTTCCCGGTCCTGTCGGTGATGCTCTGTTCCCGGTGCTGTTCCCGGTCCTGTCGGTGCTGCTCTGTTCCCGGTCCTGTCGGTGCTGCTCTGTTCCCGGTCCTGTCGGTGCTGCTCTGTTCCCGGTCCTGTCGGTGCTGCTCTGTTCCCGGTCCTGTCGGTGCTGCTCTGTTCCCGGTCCTGTCGGTGCTGCTCTGTTCCCGGTCCTGTCGGTGCTGCTCTGTTCCCGGTCCTGTCGGTGCTGCTCTGTTTCCGGTGCTGTTCCCAGTCCTGTCGGTGCTGCTCTGTTCCCGGTCCTGTCGGTGCTGCTCTGTTCCCGGTCCTGTCGGTGCTGCTGTGTTCCCGGTCCTGTCGGTGCTGCTCTGTTCCCGGTGCTGTTCCCAGTCCTGTCGGTGCTGCTCTGTTCCCGGTCCTGCTCTGCTCCCGGTCCTGTCGGTGCTGCTGTGTTCCCGGTCCTGTCGGTGCTGCTGTGTTCCCGGTCCTGTCGGTGCTGCTCTGTTCCCGATGCTGTTCCCGGTGCTGTCGGTGCTGCTCTGTTCCCGGTCCTGTCGGTGCTGCTCTGTTCCCGGTGCTGTCGGTGCTGCTCTGTTCCCGGTCCTGTCGGTGCTGCTGTGTTCCCGGTCCTGTCGGTGCTGCTGTGTTCCCGGTCCTGTCGGTGCTGCTCTGTTCCCGATGCTGTTCCCGGTCCTGTCGGTGCTGCTCTGTTTCCGGTGCTGTTCCCAGTCCTGTCGGTGCTGCTCTGTTCCCGGTCCTGTCGGTGCTGCTCTGTTCCCGGTCCTGTCGGTGCTGCTCTGTTCCCGGTCCTGTCGGTGCTGCTCTGTTTCCGGTGCTGTTCCCAGTCCTGTCGGTGCTGCTCTGTTCCCGGTCCTGTCGGTGCTGCTCTGTTCCCGGTCCTGTCGGTGCTGCTGTGTTCCCGGTCCTGTCGGTGCTGCTCTGTTCCCGGTGCTGTTCCCAGTCCTGTCGGTGCTGCTCTGTTCCCGGTCCTGCTCTGCTCCCGGTCCTGTCGGTGCTGCTGTGTTCCCGGTCCTGTCGGTGCTGCTGTGTTCCCGGTCCTGTCGGTGCTGCAGTGTTCCCGGTCCTGTCGGTGCTGCTCTGTTCCCGGTGCTGTCGGTGCTGCTGTGTTCCCGGTCCTGTCGGTGCTGCTGTGTTCCCGGTCCTGTCGGTGCTGCAGTGTTCCCGGTCCTGTCGGTGCTGCTCTGTTCCCGATGCTGTTCCCGGTGCTGTCGGTGCTGCTCTGTTCCCGGTGCTGTCGGTGCTGCTCTGTTCCCGGTCCTGTCGGTGCTGCTGTGTTCGCGGTGCTGTCGGTGCTGCTCTGTTCCCGGTCCTGTCGGTGCTGCTCTGTTCCCGGTCCTGTCGGTGCTGCTGTGTTCCCGGTGCTGTTCCCGGTGCTGTCGGTGCTGCTCTGTTCCCGGTGCTGTTCCCGGTCCTGTCGGTGCTGCTGTGTTCCCGGTCCTGTCGGTGCTGCTCTGTTCCCGATGCTGTTCCCGGTGCTGTCGGTACTGCTCTGTTCCCGGTGCTGTCGGTGCTGCTCTGTTCCCGGTCCTGTCGGTGCTGCTGTGTTCCCGGTGCTGTCGGTGCTGCTCTGTTCCCGGTCCTGTCGGTGCTGCTCTGTTCCCGGTCCTGTCGGTGCTGCTGTGTTCCCGGTGCTGTTCCCGGTGCTGTCGGTGCTGCTCTGTTCCCGGTGCTGTTCCCGGTCCTGTCGGTGATGCTCTGTTCCCGGTGCTGTTCCCGGTCCTGTCGGTGCTGCTCTGTTCCCGGTCCTGTCGGTGCTGCTCTGTTCCCGGTCCTGTCGGTGCTGCTCTGTTCCCGGTCCTGTCGGTGCTGCTCTGTTCCCGGTCCTGTCGGTGCTGCTCTGTTCCCGGTCCTGTCGGTGCTGCTCTGTTCCCGGTCCTGTCGGTGCTGCTCTGTTCCCGGTGCTGTCGGTGCTGCTCTGTTCCCGGTGCTGTTCCCGGTGCTGTTCCCGGTGCTGTTCCCGGTGCTGTCCCCGGTCCTGTCGGTGCTGCTCTGTTCCCGGTCCTGTCGGTGCTGCTCTGTTCCCGGTGCTGTCGGTGCTGTTCCCGGTCCTGTCGGTGCTGCTGTATCCCCGGTGCTGCTCCCGGTGCTGTTCCCGGTCCTGTCGGTGCTGCTCTGTTCCCGGTGCTGTTCCCGGTGCTGCTCTGTTCCCGGTGCTGTCCCCGGTGCTGTTCCCGGTGCTGTCCCCGGTCCTGTCGGTGCTGCTCTGTTCCCGGTCCTGTCGGTGCTGCTCTGTTCCCGGTGCTGCTCCCGGTGCTGTTCCCGGTGCTGCTCCCCGCGCTGCTCCGCCTCCTCCTCCCGCGGCCTCTGCACATGCTCCTCGGCTCTTTGTGTCGGGAGGAGGCGGAGGAGGAGGCCGGACCTGCAGCCTCTCAGCCGCTCATCATCCTCCGCCGGTCCCGGGGCCGCCATCCTCCGGGCCCAGCATCATCCTCCGCTGTCACCCTGGATATTGGCCGCTATTGTGACACGGCGGCGGCGGCGCGGGAGCTGCTGGGATATCAGGACATAAGCGGAGCCCGTGGAGGATGATATCACGACACAGAGCCCGTCCTCTGCTGCCTGGTCCTGGCATAGTCCATGTCCCGATATAACGGAGCCTATGGAGCAGCCTGTATCCCGAGCTGGTAACCTCACCCTATAGAGTGAGGCTGTATACAGGGCTGTCCTGGGGGGTATACATGGAGCCTAAACCTGCACCCACTATCCTGACATAGCGGAGAGGAGCCGGACCCCGCCGGACCCCACCGGACCCTGTGTACACGCAGCCTCGCCCCACACCGGCCCGCCACCATGGACGTATCAGGTACTGGACCCCGGTATACCACCCCGACATCGCCGGATTGTGAGCGCCCCATGTGAGGGGTACATGCCGTATATACCACCCCGACATCGCCGGATTGTGAGCGCCCCATGTGAGGGGTACATGCCGTATATACCACCCCGACATCGCCGGATTGTGAGCGCCCCATGTGAGGGGTACATGCCGTATATACCACTCCTGGCGGTGTATATACCATTTCTGCAGAAGTCTCCGTATACCTGCACTCATGCCCTGTTATAGGGCCTGTATATAGGCGCCCGTGCTGTACCCCGCTGGCACCGCTGGCACCCCGCACTCATACACATGTGGCACGCTGATTGCAGGTAGACAGGTGGGCAAGGTGCCGGACGGGGGCTGCTGTGCGGGTGGACACTCCGGTCATACATGACCAGGATATAGGAACTCTGTGCCGCCGCAGCGCTTGGACTTGGCATGTTCACTATGCTTCACCGGAGCGGGCTACAAGCCGCCATCATGTGCCCCGGCTGCCCGGGGGCTTCTCTCCTGAGGTCAGGACTCTTCTATCTGCTGCTGTTTGCCCACAGCTCCCAGGGACGGGCCTGCGATAAGAGTCCGTGCTTCTCCGGACGCTGCGTCAACTCCACCTGCGTGTGTGACCCAGGCTGGGTAGGAGAACAGTGCCACCACTGCCAGGGAAGGTTCAAGTAAGTGCACCCTTACTATATCACTATTCACCCAGTCCTGCAGGCCCAAACCGAGCCGTGACCCCAACGATGACCCAGAACACAGCGGTCAGCTACAATCTACACCCTCCACATACAGCGGATACTCATCTCATGTATTATACTCCAGAGCTGCACTCACTATTCTGCCGGTGCAGTCACGGTGTACATACATTACTGCTTCTAAATTACCTCCTGTATTATACCCCAGAGCTGCACTCACTATTCTGCTGGAGTCACTGTGTACATACATTACTGATCCTGTATTATACTCCAGAGCTGCACTCACTATTCTGCTGGTGCAGTCACTGTGTACATTACATTACATTACTGATCCTGAGTTACCTCCTGTATTATACTCCAGAGCTGCACTCACTATTCTGCTGGTGCAGTCACTGTGTACATACATTACTGATCCTGAGTTACCTCCTGTATTATACCCCAGAGCTGCACTCACTATTCTGCTGGAGTCACTGTGTACATACATTACTGATCCTGAGTTACCTCCTGTATTATACTCCAGAGCTGCACTCACTATTCTGCTGGTGCAGTCACGGTGCTCGTGTGACTGATGATATGATTTTCCATTCTTGTGCCCCATTTCCCCGGTTGTCTCCACGTTTGCTGCTGTAGGCCTCCCGGTAACACTTGGGGGGTATCCTCCATGATTGTCTGTCAGTCACGGTTGTGTGATTTTCGGGGTCACCGCTCGGCTCCACGTGTCTCTTGATGTTGCTTCTTGTGTTGGACAATCGACCAGAAAACAGCAGCAAAATGTCTCAGCTTTTCTGATAGTTTATTACATGTTATTTGCACAAATCACCCTAAGACCAATGTCTCCTCCAATAACTACACTCGGGCCGCAGTTATATCCCCTCTGTTCCGGTGACTACACTCGGGCCGCAGTTATATCCCCTCTGTTCCGGTGACCACACTCAGGCCGCAGTTATATCCCCTCTGTTCCGGTGACCACACTCAGGCCGCAGTTATATCCCCTCTGTTCCGGTGACCACACTCAGGCCGCAGTTATATCCCCTCTGTTCCGGTGACTACACTCAGGCCGCAGTTATATCCCCTCTGTTCCGGTGACCACACTCGGGCCGCAGTTATATCCCCTCTGTTCCGGTGACCACACTCAGGCCGCAGTTATATCCCCTCTGTTCCGGTGACCACACTCAGGCCGCAGTTATATCCCCTCTGTTCCGGTGACTACACTCAGGCCGCAGTTATATCCCCTCTGTTCCGGTGACCACACTCGGGCTGCAGTTATACCCCCTCTGTTCCGGTGACCACACTCAGGCCGCAGTTATATCCCCTCTGTTCCGGTGACCACACTCAGGCCGCAGTTATATCCCCTCTGTTCCGGTGACTACACTCAGGCCGCAGTTATATCCCCTCTGTTCCGGTGACCACACTCGGGCCGCAGTTATATCCCCTCTGTTCCGGTGACCACACTCAGGCCGCAGTTATATCCCCTCTGTTCCGGTGACTACACTCAGGCCGCAGTTATATCCCCTCTGTTCCGGTGACCACACTCGGGCCGCAGTTATATCCCCTCTGTTCCGGTGACTACACTCAGGCCGCAGTTATATCCCCTCTGTTCCGGTGACCACACTCGGGCCGCAGTTATATCCCCTCTGTTCCGGTGACCACACTCAGGCCGCAGTTATATCCCCTCTGTTCCGGTGACCACACTCAGGCCGCAGTTATATCCCCTCTGTTCCGGTGACCACACTCAGGCCGCAGTTATATCCCCTCTGTTCCGGTGACCACACTCAGGCCGCAGTTATATCCCCTCTGTTCCGGTGACTACACTCAGGCCGCAGTTATATCCCCTCTGTTCCGGTGACCACACTCAGGCCGCAGTTATATCCCCTCTGTTCCGGTGACCACACTCAGGCCGCAGTTATATCCCCTCTGTTCCGGTGACTACACTCAGGCCGCAGTTATATCCCCTCTGTTCCGGTGACCACACTCAGGCCGCAGTTATATCCCCTCTGTTCCGGTGACCACACTCAGGCCGCAGTTATATCCCCTCTGTTCCGGTGACCACACTCAGGCCGCAGTTATATCCCCTCTGTTCCGGTGACCACACTCGGGCCGCAGTTATATCCCCTCTGTTCCGGTGACCACACTCAGGCCGCAGTTATATCCCCTCTGTTCCGGTGACCACACTCGGGCCGCAGTTATACCCCCTCTGTTCCGGTGACCACACTCGGGCCGCAGTTATACCCCCTCTGTTCCGGTGACCACACTCAGGCCGCAGTTATATCCCCTCTGTTCCGGTGACCACACTCGGGCTGCAGTTATATCCCCTCTGTTCCGGTGACCACACTCAGGCCGCAGTTATATCCCCTCTGTTCCGGTGACTACACTCAGGCCGCAGTTATATCCCCTCTGTTCCGGTGACCACACTCAGGCCGCAGTTATATCCCCTCTGTTCCGGTGACCACACTCAGGCCGCAGTTATATCCCCTCTGTTCCGGTGACTACACTCAGGCCGCAGTTATATCCCCTCTGTTCCGGTGACCACACTCAGGCCGCAGTTATATCCCCTCTGTTCCGGTGACCACACTCAGGCCGCAGTTATATCCCCTCTGTTCCGGTGACCACACTCAGGCCGCAGTTATATCCCCTCTGTTCCGGTGACCACACTCGGGCCGCAGTTATATCCCCTCTGTTCCGGTGACCACACTCAGGCCGCAGTTATATCCCCTCTGTTCCGGTGACCACACTCGGGCCGCAGTTATACCCCCTCTGTTCCGGTGACCACACTCGGGCCGCAGTTATACCCCCTCTGTTCCGGTGCCCACACTCAGGCCGCAGTTATATCCCCTCTGTTCCGGTGACCACACTCAGGCCGCAGTTATATCCCCTCTGTTCCGGTGACCACACTCAGGCCGCAGTTATATCCCCTCTGTTCCGGTGACTACACTCAGGCCGCAGTTATATCCCCTCTGTTCCGGTGACCACACTCGGGCCGCAGTTATATCCCCTCTGTTCCGGTGACCACACTCAGGCCGCAGTTATATCCCCTCTGTTCCGGTGACCACACTCAGGCCGCAGTTATATCCCCTCTGTTCCGGTGACTACACTCAGGCCGCAGTTATATCCCCTCTGTTCCGGTGACCACACTCGGGCTGCAGTTATACCCCCTCTGTTCCGGTGACCACACTCAGGCCGCAGTTATATCCCCTCTGTTCCGGTGACCACACTCAGGCCGCAGTTATATCCCCTCTGTTCCGGTGACTACACTCAGGCCGCAGTTATATCCCCTCTGTTCCGGTGACCACACTCGGGCCGCAGTTATATCCCCTCTGTTCCGGTGACCACACTCAGGCCGCAGTTATATCCCCTCTGTTCCGGTGACTACACTCAGGCCGCAGTTATATCCCCTCTGTTCCGGTGACCACACTCGGGCCGCAGTTATATCCCCTCTGTTCCGGTGACTACACTCAGGCCGCAGTTATATCCCCTCTGTTCCGGTGACCACACTCGGGCCGCAGTTATATCCCCTCTGTTCCGGTGACCACACTCAGGCCGCAGTTATATCCCCTCTGTTCCGGTGACCACACTCAGGCCGCAGTTATATCCCCTCTGTTCCGGTGACCACACTCAGGCCGCAGTTATATCCCCTCTGTTCCGGTGACCACACTCAGGCCGCAGTTATATCCCCTCTGTTCCGGTGACTACACTCAGGCCGCAGTTATATCCCCTCTGTTCCGGTGACCACACTCAGGCCGCAGTTATATCCCCTCTGTTCCGGTGACCACACTCAGGCCGCAGTTATATCCCCTCTGTTCCGGTGACTACACTCAGGCCGCAGTTATATCCCCTCTGTTCCGGTGACCACACTCAGGCCGCAGTTATATCCCCTCTGTTCCGGTGACCACACTCAGGCCGCAGTTATATCCCCTCTGTTCCGGTGACCACACTCAGGCCGCAGTTATATCCCCTCTGTTCCGGTGACCACACTCGGGCCGCAGTTATATCCCCTCTGTTCCGGTGACCACACTCAGGCCGCAGTTATATCCCCTCTGTTCCGGTGACCACACTCGGGCCGCAGTTATACCCCCTCTGTTCCGGTGACCACACTCGGGCCGCAGTTATACCCCCTCTGTTCCGGTGACCACACTCAGGCCGCAGTTATATCCCCTCTGTTCCGGTGACCACACTCGGGCTGCAGTTATACCCCCTCTGTTCCGGTGACCACACTCAGGCCGCAGTTATATCCCCTCTGTTCCGGTGACCACACTCGGGCTGCAGTTATATCCCCTCTGTTCCGGTGACTACACTCAGGCCGCAGTTATATCCCCTCTGTTCCGGTGACCACACTCGGGCCGCAGTTATACCCCCTCTGTTCCGGTGACCACACTCGGGCCGCAGTTATATCCCCTCTGTTCCGGTGACCACACTCGGGCCGCAGTTATATCCCCTCTGTTCCGGTGACCACACTCGGGCTGCAGTTATACCCCCTCTGTTCCGGTGACCACACTCAGGCCGCAGTTATATCCCCTCTGTTCCGGTGACCACACTCGGGCTGCAGTTATATCCCCTCTGTTCCGGTGACTACACTCAGGCCGCAGTTATATCCCCTCTGTTCCGGTGGCCACACTCGGGCCGCAGTTATATCCCCTCTGTTCCGGTGACCACACTCAGGCCGCAGTTATATCCCCTCTGTTCCGGTGACCACACTCGGGCCGCAGTTATATCCCCTCTGTTCCGGTGACCACACTCGGGCCGCAGTTATATCCCCTCTGTTCCGGTGACCACACTCGGGCAGCAGTTATATCCCCTCTGTTCCGGTGACCACACTCGGGCCGCAGTTATATCCCCTCTGTTCCGGTGACCACACTCGGGCCGCAGTTATATCCCCTCTGTTCCGGTGACCACACTCGGGCCGCAGTTATATCCCCTCTGTTCCGGTGACCACACTCAGGCCGCAGTTATATCAGCTCTGTTCCGGTGACCACACTCAGGCCGCAGTTATACCCCCTCTGTTCCGGTGACCACACTCGGGCCGCAGTTATACCCCCTCTGTTCCGGTGACCACACTCAGGCCGCAGTTATATCCCCTCTGTTCCGGTGACCACACTCAGGCCGCAGTTATATCCCCTCTGTTCCGGTGGCCACACTCGGGCCGCAGTTATACCCCCTCTGTTCCGGTGACCACACTCGGGCCGCAGTTATACCCCCTCTGTTCTGGTGACCACACTCGGGCCGCAGTTATATCCCCTCTGTTCCGGTGACCACACTCGGGCTGCAGTTATATCCCCTCTGTTCCGGTGACCACACTCAGGCCGCAGTTATATCCCCTCTGTTCCGGTGACCACACTCAGGCCGCAGTTATATCCCCTCTGTTCCGGTGACCACACTCGGGCCGCAGTTATATCCCCTCTGTTCCGGTGACTACACTCAGGCCGCAGTTATATCCCCTCTGTTCCGGTGGCCACACTCGGGCCGCAGTTATATCCCCTCTGTTCCGGTGACCACACTCGGGCCGCAGTTATATCCCCTCTGTTCCGGTGACTACACTCGGGCCACAGTTATATCCCCTCTGTTCCGGTGGCCACACTCGGGCCGCAGTTATACCCCCTCTGTTCTGGTGACCACACTCAGGCCGCAGTTATATCCCCTCTGTTCCGGTGACCACACTCGGGCTGCAGTTATATCCCCTCTGTTCCGGTGACCACACTCAGGCCGCAGTTATATCCCCTCTGTTCCGGTGACCACACTCAGGCCGCAGTTATATCCCCTCTGTTCCGGTGACCACACTCAGGCCGCAGTTATATCCCCTCTGTTCCGGTGACCACACTCAGGCCGCAGTTATATCCCCTCTGTTCCGGTGACCACACTCAGGCCGCAGTTATATCCCCTCTGTTCCGGTGACTACACTCAGGCCGCAGTTATATCCCCTCTGTTCCGGTGACTACACTCAGGCCGCAGTTATATCCCCTCTGTTCCGGTGACCACACTCGGGCCGCAGTTATATCCCCTCTGTTCCGGTGACCACACTCGGGCCGCAGTTATATCCCCTCTGTTCCGGTGACCACACTCGGGCCGCAGTTATATCCCCTCTGTTCCGGTGACCACACTCGGGCCGCAGTTATATCCCCTCTGTTCCGGTGACCACACTCGGGCCGCAGTTATATCCCCTCTGTTCCGGTGACCACACTCGGGCCGCAGTTATATCCCCTCTGTTCCGGTGACCACACTCGGGCTGCAGTTATATCCCCTCTGTTCCGGTGACCACACTCGGGCCGCAGTTATATCCCCTCTGTTCCGGTGACCACACTCGGGCCGCAGTTATATCCCCTCTGTTCCGGTGACCACACTCGGGCCGCAGTTATATCCCCTCTGTTCCGGTGACCACACTCGGGCCGCAGTTATATCCCCTCTGTTCCGGTGACCACACTCAGGCCGCAGTTATATCCCCTCTGTTCCGGTGACCACACTCAGGCCGCAGTTACAGTGCCTTGCGAAGGTTTTCGGCCCCCTTGAATTTTTCAACCTTTTCCAACATTTCAGGCTTCAAACATAAAGATAAAATGTTAATGTTCTGGTGAAGAATCAACAACAAGTGACACAATTGTGAAAAGTATATAAACAAAGTCCCAGAAAACCATGCTCAAGGAAATCCCGGGAGGCAGCCGGGGGACCACGACCCTGGACCACCAGTGTGCATCTGCTGTTCATGTATTGGACCCTATTCAGCAACTAAGGGTATGACTCCTGCCTTATAGGAGTGACATTATATGAGGGAAAGCTTCCGGACCTCCTTAGGTGGAGTAACCTTGTCATGCCTTACTGCTGGTCTGTGCACCATGTGGTCGCAGCCATTGTTAGAATATTGCTGTAATGTTACACACTATAATCATATGTGGCTTTTATGCTATTTAAGCCTTACACGTGGTAGACATTATATTTTGCCACAGATGAGATAGTGTCATTGTCTTACACAGAATATGTGAGTGCATATATGCGATTGATTGTTCCAATGACTGTGATCTAGTTATCACATAGATGCAATCCCTGCTGTGGTCCAGGTTTTATACTTTTATCAATGCTTACAAGTATTGTCACCCTCATCCGGAATAAATATGTAGATTTTGCACTTTAAAAACTCGTTTGTTCTCCTTGTTTATGCACAATTGTGAAGAGGAAGGAAATTTATTGCTTATTTTAAACTTTTGTAAAAAAAATAATAAACTGAAAATTGTGGCGTGCAATATTATTCACCCCCTTTACTTTCAGTGCAGAAACTCCCTGCAGAAGTTGATTGAGGGTCTCTGAATGATGCAATGTTGTCCTAAATGACTGATGATGATAAATATAAGCCCCTGTGTGTAATGAAGCCTCCGTATAATGCCCCTGCTCTGTGATAGTCTCAGTGTTCTGTGTAAAGCGCAGAGAGCATCATGAAGACTCCAACAGGTTTTCTTCAGGAATGGTCCTGTATTTGGCTCCTTCCATCTTCCCATCAATTTTACCATCTTCCCTGTCCCTGCTGAAGAAAAGCAGGCCCAAACCATGATGCTGCCTCCACCATGTTTGACAGTGGGGATGGTGTGTTCAGGGTGATGAGCTGTGTTGCTTTTATCGTTTTGTATTGTGCATAAATAGTGTGATTTTGGTTTCCTCTGAGCAGAGCCCCTTCTTCCACATGTTTGGGGTCTCCAGGTGGCTTGTGGCAAACTTTAAACATCACTTTTTATGGATATCTTTGAGAAATGGCTTCCTTCTTGCCACTCTTCCATAAAGGCCAGATTTGTGCAGTGTACACTGATTGTTGTGCTATGGACAGACTCTCCCCCCTCCGCTGTAGATCTCTGCAGATCATCCAGAGTGATCATGGGCCTCTCGGCTGCATCTCTGATCAGTCTTCTCCTTGTGTGAGATGATAGTTTGGATGGAGGCCGGGTCTTGGTAGATTTGCAGTGGTATGATGCTCCTTCCATTTCAGTATGATCGCTTGCACAGTGCTCCTTGGGATGTTTAAAGTTGTGGAAATCTCTTTGTATCCAAATGTGGCTTTAAACTTCTCCACAACAGTATCATGGACCTGCCTGTTGTGTTCCTTGGTCTTCATGATGCTCTCTGCACTTTACACAGAACATGAGACTATCACAGAGCAGGGGCATTATACGGAGACTTGATTATACACAGGGGCTTATATTTATCATCATCAGTCATTTAGGACAACATTGCATCATTCACAGATCCTCAATCAACTTCTGGAGGGAGTTTCTGCACTGAAAGTAAAGGGGATGAATAATATTGCACACCCCAATTCTCTGTTATTTATTTTTTACAAAAGTTTAAAATAAGCAATAAATTTACTTCCTCTTCACAATTGTGTCACTTGTTGTTGATTCTTCACCATAAAAATGAAATTTTTATCATTTTGTTTGAAGCCTGAAATGTGGGAAAAGATTGAAAAATTCAAGGGGGCTGAATACTTTTGCAAGGCACTGTATATCCCCCTCTGTTCCAGGGACAACACTCAGGCCGCAGTTACATCCCTCTCTGTTCCGGTGACCACACTCAGGTCGCCCTCCACTTTTTCACCCATCCTGCGGTCGTTTTCTCTCCCATCCTGTGGTCATCCTCTGCTTTCTCACCCTTTTTGTGGTTCTCTAATTTCTCACATGTTCTCTTGTCCTCCTCTTCTCACCCATCCTGTGATCGTCCTCTGCTTTCTAACGTTTTCTGAGGTCTTCCTCCTCTTTCTCACCTGTCCTTGGGCCGTCGACTGCGTTCTCACCAGTCCTGCAGTCGTCCTCTGCTTTCACACCCATCCTGCCGTCCTCCTCCACTTTTTCACCTGTCTTGCTGTTGTCCTCTGCTTTCTTACCCATCCTGCGATCGTCCTCTGCTTTCTTACCCATCCTGCGATCGTCCTCTGCTTTCTTACCCATCCTGCGATCGTCCTCTGCTTTCTTACCCATCCTGCGATCGTCCTCTGCTTTCTCACCCATCCTGCGGTCGTCCTCTGCTTTCTCACCCATCCTGCGGTCGTCCTCTGCTTTCTCACCCATCCTGCGGTCGTCCTCTGCTTTCTCACCCATCCTGCGGTCGTCCTCTGCTTTCTCACCCATCCTGCGGTCGTCCTCTGCTTTCTCACCCATCCTGCGGTCGTCCTCTGCTTTCTCACCCATCCTGCGGTCGTCCTCTGCTTTCTCACCCATCCTGCGGTCGTCCACTGCTTTCTCACCCATCCTGCGGTCGTCCTCTGCTTTCTCACCCATCCTGCGGTCGTCCTCTGCTTTCTCACCCATCCTGCGGTCGTCCTCTGCTTTCTCACCCATCCTGCGGTCGTCCTCTGTTTTCTACAGTCATCCTCCTCTTTCTCACCCAACTTTCTGTCCACTTTCTCATCTGTCTTGTGGTCAACCTCCACTTCATGTTACTCACCAGTGCCGCATTCGTCCTCCTCTTTCTCACGCTTCCTTTGGTCATCCTCTACTTTCTCACATGTTCTGCGGTCATCCTCATCTTATTTCCAGTCCTGCCGTTCTCCTCTTTCTCACCAGTCCTGCCGTTCTCCTCTCTCTCACCAGTCCTGCCGTTCTCCTCTCTCTCACCAGTCCTGCCGTTCTCCTCTTTCTCACCAGTCCTGCCGTTCTCCTCTCTCTCACCAGTCCTGCCGTTCTCCTCTCTCTCACCAGTCCTGCCGTTCTCCTCTTTCTCACCAGTCCTGCCGTTCTCCTCTCTCTCACCAGTCCTGCCGTTCTCCTCTCTCTCACCAGTCCTGCCGTTCTCCTCTTTCTCACCAGTCCTGCCGTTCTCCTCTTTCTCACCAGTCCTGCCGTTCTCCTCTTTCTCACCAGTCCTGCCGTTCTCCTCTTTCTCACCAGTCCTGCCGTTCTCCTCTTTCTCACCAGTTCTGCCGTTCTCCTCTTTCTCACCAGTCCTGCCGTTCTCCTCTCTCTCACCAGTCCTGCCGTTCTCCTCTTTCTCACCAGTTCTGCCGTTCTCCTCTCTCTCACCAGTCCTGCCGTTCTCCTCTTTCTCACCAGTCCTGCGGTCGACCTCTGCTTTCTCACCCTTCCTGTGTTTGTCCCCTGCTTTCTCACATGTTCTGCAGTCGTTCTTCTTTTTCTCATCCATCCTGCGGTCGTGCGCCACTTTCTCACTCGTCCTACTATCCTCCACTTTCTCACCTGTCCTGCTATCCTCCACTTTCTCACCTGTCCTTTGGTCGTCCTCCACTTTCTCACCTGTCCTTTGGTCGTCCTCCACTTTCTCACCTGTCCTTTGGTCGTCCTCCACTTTCTCACCTGTCCTTTGGTCGTCCTCCACTTTCTCACCTGTCCTTTGGTCGTCCTCCACTTTCTCACCTGTCCTTTGGTCGTCCTCCACTTTCTCACCTGTCCTTTGGTCGTCCTCCACTTTCTCACCTGTCCTTTGGTCGTCCTCCACTTTCTCACCTGTCCTTTGGTCGTCCTCCACTTTCTCACCTGTCCTTTGGTCGTCCTCCACTTTCTCACCTGTCCTTTGGTCGTCATCCACTTTCTCACCTGTCCTTTGGTCATCCTCCGCTTTCTCACCTGTCCTTTGGTCGTCCTCCACTTTCTTATCTATCCTTTGGTCGTCCTCCACTTTCTCACCTGTCCTTTGGTCGTCCTCCACTTTCTCACCTGTCCTTTGGTCGTCCTCCACTTTCTCACCTGTCCTTTGGTCATCCTCCACTTTCTCACCTGTCCTTTGGTCGTCATCCACTTTCTCATCTGTCCTTTGGTCATCCTCCGCTTTCTCACCTGTCCTTTGGTCGTCCTCCACTTTCTTATCTATCCTTTGGTCGTCCTCCACTTTGTCACCTGTCCTTTGGTCGTCCTCCACTTTCTCATCTATCCTTTGGTTGTCCTCCACTTTCTCACCTGTCCTTTGGTCGTCCTCCACTTTCTCACCTGTCCTTTGGTCATCCTCTACTTTCTCACCTGTCCTTTGGTCGTCATCCACTTTCTCACCTGTCCTTTGGTCATCCTCCGCTTTCTCACCTGTCCTTTGGTCATCCTCCGCTTTCTCACCTGTCCTTTGGTCATCCTCCGCTTTCTCACCTGTCCTTTGGTCGTCCTCCACTTTCTTATCTATCCTTTGGTCGTCCTCCACTTTCTCACTTGTCCTTTGGTCGTCCTCCACTTCTCACCTGTCCTTTGGTCGTTCTCCACTTTCTCATCTATCCTTTGGTCGTCCTCCACTTTCTCACCTGTCCTTTGGTCGTTCTCCACTTTCTCACCTGTCCTTTGGTCGTCCTCCACTTTCTCACCTGTCCTTTGGTCGTTCTCCACTTTCTCACCTGTCCTTTGGTCGTCCTCCACTTTCTCACTTGTCCTTTGGTCGTCCTCCACTTCTCACCTGTCCTTTGGTCGTTCTCCACTTTCTCATCTATCCTTTGGTCGTCCTCCACTTTCTCACCTGTCCTTTGGTCGTCCTCCACTTCTCACCTGTCCTTTGGTCGTTCTCCACTTTCTCACCTGTCCTTTGGTCGTTCTCCACTTTCTCACCTGTCCTTTGGTACTCCTCCACTTTCTCACCTGTCCTTTGGTCGTCCTCCACTTTCTCACCTGTCCTTTGGTCGTCCTCCACTTTCTCACCCGTCCTTTGGTCGTTCTCCACTTTCTCACCTGTCCTTTGGTCGTCCTCCACTTTCTCACCCGTCCTACTATCCTCCACTTTCTCACCTGTCCTGTGGTACTCCTCCACTTTCTCACCTGTCCTTTGGTCGTTCTCCACTTTCTCACCTGTCCTTTGGTCGTCCTCCACTTTCTCACCTGTCCTTTGGTCGTCCTCCACTTTCTCACCCGTCCTTTGGTCGTTCTCCACTTTCTCACCTGTCCTTTGGTCGTCCTCCACTTTCTCACCTGTCCTTTGGTCGTCCTCCACTTTCTCACTTGTCCTTTGGTCGTCCTCCACTTTCTCACCTGTCCTTTGGTCGTTCTCCACTTTCTCACCTGTCCTTTGGTCGTCCTCCACTTTCTCACCTGTCCTTTGGTCGTCCTCCACTTTCTCACCTGTCCTTTGGTCGTTCTCCACTTTCTCACCTGTCCTTTGGTCGTCCTCCACTTTCTCACCTGTCCTTTGGTCGTCCTCCACTTTCTCACTTGTCCTTTGGTCGTCCTCCACTTTCTCACCTGTCCTTTGGTCGTTCTCCACTTTCTCACCTGTCCTTTGGTCGTCCTCCACTTTCTCACCCGTCCTTTGGTCGTTCTCCACTTTCTCACCCGTCCTTTGGTCTCTGGTACACAGAGGTGGGGAGGAAGCGGCGGCCGCTCTCTTATCCCGTGTTTTATTGACTTCTGAAGAATCTCTTCACATTTACGAGGAGCCGCGTCCTCAGCGCCCGGGGTCTTCTGTTTGTAGCGATGTGGGTTTATTGCGCCCCATTCACACAGCGATACGAGTAAGTCTGTCTCCGGGGAAAGCTGGGTGAGGACATGAGAGCGTACCTGTCAGCCATACTTTCCCAGAATGCACCTGGTTATGATGTGATATCTGAGCCATTGGCGGATTTTACTTCACGACACCCGCAGATCTGACATTCAGAAGCCTGGGAAAGAGGGGTCCCGAGAGAACGGTCCGGGTGCAGATGGTAGGTGGGGTCTCCGCACCCCGGAGGACTGACAAGGCCGCCATATTGATTGTCACCGAGTGCAGGGATGAGGCGATATCTGGGGCCCCATGCAGCCCACCTGTCTCCGGGGCCCGGGGTATGACGAGGATGGGTGAGCCCCTCCGTCTATACCCAGTGGCGGTCTCCACTTATTGAGGAGGGGGAGGGGGACATGATAGATTGAAGTCAGGAGCCGTTTCCATGGAGATTGCTGATTTCTTGTCTCCTTATTATGGGAAGTTTCCTGGAGGAAGAGGATAATGAGCTGCTGTCAGGGGGAGGGGGGCCTGAAACTGATGGGAGGGTTACGTCTGCTGTGTCCTGCCCCATGCTTTACACTGCAGTGCTGCTCCCATACGGCCCGGACCCCCGTGTGTCCGTGTGATCCATGCCGAGATGTCGGCTCTGATGGGGTGGGTCAGAACAAGGCTGAGGGTCACACGTACGGCACACGGAGGGCAGCAGTGTACAGTGTGTATACTCCATGTGACTGCTCAGAGGCAGCAGCGTGATGAGGGGACCGCGCAGACAAGTGGGGGTCCCAAAATCATACCCCAGCAGCACAGATTTACTGATGTTGTGGATGGAGCAGGGCCCACAGCAGCACAGAGTATTTCATGGGTTGACTGTGCTGAGGAAGGAACAGGCTCCCAGGCTGTGCAGAGTATTTCAGGATTGGAGTGTGCGGATCCTGAGGAAGGCTTGGGTTCTCAGCAGCACAGAGTATTTCAGGAGAGCAGTCTGCTGAGGAGGACAGGGGCACACTGTGAAGCTTGGGATATCATTGGGCTGCTTCATTTTCTATGGGGAAGGGAGTAGCATTCATCCTTGTGCCGCTCTGTTCTCCGGGAAAGCTGGGTGATGCTCTGTGCGCAGCGGTATCTCACGACATTTTGCTTTTGGAATATAACCGGCGACGGGATGCGATTTCCTGGCGTTTTCGCTCTTTCGCCGTGTTGTTGTTGTTTACTGCAGGAGGACGCTAATGATGGGGTCTGCTCATAATTAAAGAGACAGTGCGTAATTACAGGGAGGGTTACGGGAGGGCTATGCTCCTGCGGGCTGGATATGTTCTTGCAGGCCGGAGCGCCTTTACACACGTCTTCTACTCCAGTCACATCCAGATCTGCATTGTCGCACATGTGGCCTCATCACTTGGTCGTCACAGTTGCAGGAAGGCAGCAGAAGAGTGAGTGCAGCTCTGGAGGTGACTGGAGAAGATATGATGCAACTGAGGACAAGGCAGACAGATAGGAGGCCGGGGCCCCCCTATAGTAAATAATTCATCTCCTTCCCGTAATGTGACGTCTCCAGGAAGGATGCGCAGATTCCCTGATCACTTCCACATGTTTCACCTTCCACCATCTAATTACTGTTCACTCTGCGCTTAAGATAAGACGTTCCTCTGCGGCTGGGAAAGTAGTATCACTCCCATCATGCTGCAAGAGTGGGGCTCCAGCAGGAGGCCATGCGGAGTGACCAGGTGTACTGCCCAGGAGAGGCTGGAGTGATGCAGGTGTACTGCCCAGGAGAGGCTGGAGTGATGCAGGTGTACTGCCCAGGAGAGGCTGGAGTGATGCAGGTGTACTGCCCAGGAGAGGCTGGAGTGATGCAGGTGTATGGCCCAGGAGAGGCTGGAGTGATGCAGGTGTACTGCCCAGGAGAGGCTGGAGTGATGCAGGTGTACTGCCCAGGAGAGGCTGGAGTGATGCAGGTGTACTGCCCAGGAAAGGCTGGAGTGATGCAGGTGTACTGCCCAGGAGAGGCTGGAGTGATGCAGGTGTACTGCCCAGGAAAGGCTGGAGTGATGCAGGTGTATGGCGCAGAAGAGGCTGGAGTGATGCAGGTGTACTGCCCAGGAGAGGCTGGAGTGATGCAGGTGTACTGCCCAGGAGAGGCTGGAGTGATGCAGTTGTACTGCCCAGGAGAGGCTGGAGTGATGCAGGTGTACTGCCCAGGAGAGGCTGGAGTGATGCAGGTGTACTGCCCAGGAGAGGCTGGAGTGATGCAGGTGTACGGCCCAGGAGAGGCTGGAGTGATGCAGGTGTACTGCCCAGGAGAGGCTGGAGTGATGCAGGTGTACTGCCCAGGAGAGGCTGGAGTGATGCAGGTGTACTGCCCAGGAGAGGCTGGAGTGATGCAGGTGTATGGCGCAGGAGAGGCTGGAGTGATGCAGGTGTACTGCCCAGGAGAGGCTGGAGTGATGCAGGTGTACTGCCCAGGAGAGGCTGGAGTGATGCAGGTGTACTGCCCAAGAGAGGCTGGAGTGATGCAGGTGTACTGCCCAGGAGAGGCTGGAGTGATGCAGGTGTACTGCCCAGGAGAGGCTGGAGTGATGCAGGTGTACGGCTCAGGAGAGGCTGGAGTGATGCAGGTGTACGGCTCAGGAGAGGCTGGAGTGATGCAGGTGTACGGCCCAGGAGAGGCTGGAGTGATGCAGGTGTACGGCCCAGGAGAGGCTGGAGTGATGCAGGTGTACTGCCCAGGAGAGGCTGGAGTGATGCAGGTGCATGGCCCAGGGGAGGCTGGAGTGATGCAGGTGTACTGCCCAGGAGAGGCTGGAGTGATGCAGGTGTACTGCCCAGGAGAGGCTGGAGTGATGCAGGTGTAAGGCCCAGGAGAGGCTGGAGTGATGCAAGTGCATGGCCCAGGAGAGGCTGGAGTGATGCAGGTGTACTGCCCAGGAGAGGCTGGAGTGATGCAGGTGCACGGCCCAGGAGAGGCTGGAGTGATGCAGGTGTACTGCCCAGGAGAGGCTGGAGTGATGCAGGTGTATGGCGCAGGAGAGGCTGGAGTGATGCAGGTGCATGGCCCAGGAGAGGCTGGAGTGATGCAGGTGTACTGCCCAGGAGAGGCTGGAGTGATGCAGGTGCATGGCCCAGGAGAGGCTGGAGTGATGCAGGTGTAAGGCCTAGGAGAGGCTGGAGTGATGCAGGTGCATGGCCCAGGAGAGGCTGGAGTAATGCAGGTGTACTGCCCAGGAGAGGCTGGAGTGATGCAGGTGCATGGCCCAGGGGAGGCTGGAGTGACCAGGTGTACTGCCCAGGAGAGGATGGAGTGATGCAGGTGTACGGCCCAGGAGAGGCTGGAGTGATGCAGGTGTACTGCCCAGGAGAGGCTGGAGTGATGCAGGTGTATGGCGCAGGAGAGGCTGGAGTGATGCAGGTGTACTGCCTGAGAGAGGCTGGAGTGATGCAGGTGTATGGCCCAGGAGAGGCTGGAGTGATGCAGGTGCATGGCCCAGGAGAGGCTGGAGTGATGCAGGTGTACTGCCCAGGAGAGGCTGGAGTGATGCAGGTGTATGGCGCAGGAGAGGCTGGAGTGATGCAGGTGCATGGCCCAGGAGAGGCTGGAGTGATGCAGGTGTACTGCCCAGGAGAGGCTGGAGTGATGCAGGTGTATGGCGCAGGAGAGGCTGGAGTGATGCAGGTGCATGGCCCAGGAGAGGCTGGAGTGATGCAGGTGCATGGCCCAGGAGAGGCTGGAGTGATGCAGGTGCATGGCCCAGGAGAGGCTGGAGTGATGCAGGTGCATGGCCCAGGAGAGGCTGGAGTGATGCAGGTGTATGGCGCAGGAGAGGCTGGAGTGATGCAGGTGTATGGCCCAGGAGAGGCTGGAGTGATGCAGGTGTACTGCCCAGGAGAGGCTGGAGTGATGCAGGTGTACTGCCCAGGAGAGGCTGGAGTGATGCAGGTGTACTGCCCAGGAGAGGCTGGAGTGATGCAGGTGTACTGCCCAGGAGAGGCTGGAGTGATGCAGGTGCATGGCCCAGGGGAGGCTGGAGTGACCAGGTGTACTGCCCAGGAGAGGATGGAGTGATGCAGGTGTACGGCCCAGGAGAGGCTGGAGTGATGCAGGTGTATGGCCCAGGAGAGGCTGGAGTGATGCAGGTGCATGGCCCAGGAGAGGCTGGAGTGATGCAGGTGTATGGCGCAGGAGAGGCTGGAGTGATGCAGGTGTATGGCGCAGGAGAGGCTGGAGTGATGCAGGTGCATGGCGCAGGAGAGGCTGGAGTGATGCAGGTGTATGGCGCAGGAGAGGCTGGAGTGATGCAGGTGCATGGCGCAGGAGAGGCTGGAGTGATGCAGGTGTATGGCGCAGGAGAGGCTGGAGTGATGCAGGTGCATGGCGCAGGAGAGGCTGGAGTGATGCAGGTGTATGGCGCAGGAGAGGCTGGAGTGATGCAGGTGTATGGCGCAGGAGAGGCTGGAGTGATGCAGGTGTAAAGCCCGGGAGAGGCTGGAGTGATGCAGGTGCATGGCGCAGGAGAGGCTGGAGTGATGCAGGTGTATGGCCCAGGAGAGGCTGGAGTGATGCAGGTGTATGGCGCAGGAGAGGCTGGAGTGATGCAGGTGTATGGCGCAGGAGAGGCTGGAGTGATGCAGGTGCATGGCGCAGGAGAGGCTGGAGTGATGCAGGTGCATGGCGCAGGAGAGGCTGGAGTGATGCAGGTGTATGGCGCAGGAGAGGCTGGAGTGATGCAGGTGCATGGCGCAGGAGAGGCTGGAGTGATGCAGGTGTATGGCGCAGGAGAGGCTGGAGTGATGCAGGTGTATGGCGCAGGAGAGGCTGGAGTGATGCAGGTGCATGGCGCAGGAGAGGCTGGAGTGATGCAGGTGCATGGCGCAGGAGAGGCTGGAGTGATGCAGGTGCATGGCGCAGGAGAGGCTGGAGTGATGCAGGTGTATGGCCCAGGAGAGGCTGGAGTGATGCAGGTGTATGGCGCAGGAGAGGCTGGAGTGATGCAGGTGTATGGCCCAGGAGAGGCTGGAGTGATGCAGGTGTATGGCGCAGGAGAGGCTGGAGTGATGCAGGTGTATGGCGCAGGAGAGGCTGGAGTGATGCAGGTGCATGGCGCAGGAGAGGCTGGAGTGATGCAGGTGCATGGCGCAGGAGAGGCTGGAGTGATGCAGGTGCATGGCGCAGGAGAGGCTGGAGTGATGCAGGTGCATGGCGCAGGAGAGGCTGGAGTGATGCAGGTGTATGGTGCAGGAGAGGCTGGAGTGATGCAGGTGCATGGCGCAGGAGAGGCTGGAGTGATGCAGGTGTACTGCCCAGGAGAGGCTGGAGTGATGCAGGTGCATGGCCCAGGAGAGGCTGGAGTGATGCAGGTGTAAGGCGCAGGAGAGGCTGGAGTGATGCAGGTGCATGGCGCAGGAGAGGCTGGAGTGATGCAGGTGTATGGCGCAGGAGAGGCTGGAGTGATGCAGGTGCATGGCCCAGGAGAGGCTGGAGTGATGCAGGTGTAAGGCCCAGGAGAGGCTGGAGTGATGCAGGTGTATGGCGCAGGAGAGGCTGGAGTGATGCAGGTGTATGGCGCAGGAGAGGCTGGAGTGATGCAGGTGTATGGCGCAGGAGAGGCTGGAGTGATGCAGGTGTAAGGCCCAGGAGAGGCTGGAGTGATGCAGGTGTAAGGCCCAGGAGAGGCTGGAGTGATGCAGGTGTAAGGCCCAGGAGAGGCTGGAGTGATGCAGGTGTATGGCGCAGGAGAGGCTGGAGTGATGCAGGTGTATGGCCCAGGAGAGGCTGGAGTGATGCAGGTGTATGGCGCAGGAGAGGCTGGAGTGATGCAGGTGCATGGCGCAGGAGAGGCTGGAGTGATGCAGGTGCATGGCGCAGGAGAGGCTGGAGTGATGCAGGTGTATGGCACAGGAGAGGCTGGAGTGATGCAGGTGTATGGCGCAGGAGAGGCTGGAGTGATGCAGGTGCATGGCGCAGGAGAGGCTGGAGTGATGCAGGTGCATGGCGCAGGAGAGGCTGGAGTGATGCAGGTGCATGGCGCAGGAGAGGCTGGAGTGATGCAGGTGTATGGCGCAGGAGAGGCTGGAGTGATGCAGGTGCATGGCGCAGGAGAGGCTGGAGTGATGCAGGTGCATGGCCCAGGAGAGGCTGGAGTGATGCAGGTGTATGGCGCAGGAGAGGCTGGAGTGATGCAGGTGCATGGCGCAGGAGAGGCTGGAGTGATGCAGGTGCATGGCGCAGGAGAGGCTGGAGTGATGCAGGTGTATGGCGCAGGAGAGGCTGGAGTGATGCAGGTGCATGGCGCAGGAGAGGCTGGAGTGATGCAGGTGTATGGCGCAGGAGAGGCTGGAGTGATGCAGGTGTATGGCGCAGGAGAGGCTGGAGTGATGCAGGTGCATGGCGCAGGAGAGGCTGGAGTGATGCAGGTGCATGGCGCAGGAGAGGCTGGAGTGATGCAGGTGCATGGCGCAGGAGAGGCTGGAGTGATGCAGGTGCATGGCGCAGGAGAGGCTGGAGTGATGCAGGTGTATGGCGCAGGAGAGGCTGGAGTGATGCAGGTGCATGGCGCAGGAGAGGCTGGAGTGATGCAGGTGCATGGCGCAGGAGAGGCTGGAGTGATGCAGGTGTATGGCGCAGGAGAGGCTGGAGTGATGCAGGTGTATGGCGCAGGAGAGGCTGGAGTGATGCAGGTGTATGGCGCAGGAGAGGCTGGAGTGATGCAGGTGCATGGCGCAGGAGAGGCTGGAGTGATGCAGGTGTATGGCGCAGGAGAGGCTGGGGTGATGCAGGTGCATGGCGCAGGAGAGGCTGGAGTGATGCAGGTGTATGGCGCAGGAGAGGCTGGAGTGATGCAGGTGTATGGCGCAGGAGAGGCTGGAGTGATGCAGGTGTATGGCGCAGGAGAGGCTGGAGTGATGCAGGTGCATGGCCCAGGAGAGGCTGGGGTGATGCAGGTGCATGGCGCAGGAGAGGCTGGAGTGATGCAGGTGTATGGCCCAGGAGAGGCTGGAGTGATGCAGGTGTATGGCCCAGGAGAGGCTGGAGACTGTCTTGTGCAGCAGCCACATGTCACAGGCAGTGTGTAAGCTCCGCCCCCTGCAGGGAGGGACAGCGGTGATTGGCTGGTTACACCCTAGTGCAGTATTGGAGGGATTCCTTGGGGTGACGTCGTCAGACTTTATTTTGGTCACTTTCCCTTTTATCGTGAGAAGTTCTGTTGCTTTAATGCTCTGTCTTTTCTGACCGTTCTTCGCAGCCTGGGAACATTTGGAGTGTTTTTGTTTTTCTCGCAGCTGATGGCAGCGCCTGCAATATACAGCGATCAGTGATATGGACAGACGGATGGACCTGCCCTTTAATTGTCACATGACTTGTAGGAAAGGAGAAATATAAATGGGCGGAGTCTTTGCGTAGGATATATGTTGTCATGGAGATAGGAAGCAGCAGCTGCTACAATGTATCCTCCTGCAGACTGTGGTGGGGGATAATGATGGTATCTGTATGTATGGAGCGCCGGCATACTCCGCGGCGCTGTACAATTCAGACTATTGTCTGCCCCTTCACTGCATATTTCCGGAGATTCGTCGTTTCCCGGCTTCTTTCGGATGATCCGTCCCTTTCATTTCCACGACATTCTGCTGAGATGCAGAAAAATACTTTACAGGAGCTGTCACCGCGTCTTACATGTGGGTCCCTGTCTCATCCCATGGGTGGTTACCATGGAAACCAAGACCCCAGCTCAGACCGGAGCCGTGTAGTGTCTCCGTCTTTATGTCATTACTGAGACGATCGCCGGCGTCCTGACAGCGAATCCTAATTATACGTGAGCGACGTCCGGCGCTGGGAAACCACGTCCAGCACCAGAAATGGCACCGGCGCCAGAAATGTATTGTAAGTGCTCCAATAATTGTTGGACTTTCAAGAAAATATTCTCCTTCTAAAACCGCGGAGCCGCATGTAACAACCGCCAGCTGTGAGCGCGGCGCACGTAACAACCGCCAGCTGTGAGCGCGGTACATGTAACAACCGCCAGCTGTGAGCGCGGTGCATGTAACAACCGCCAGCTGTGAGCGCGGTGCACGTAACAACCGACAGCTGTGAGCGCAGTGCATATAACAACCGCCAGCTGTGAGCGCGGTACATGTAACAACCGCCAGCTGTGAGCGCGGTGCATGTAACAACCGCCAGCTGTGAGCGCGGTGCACGTAACAACCACCAGCTGTGAGCGCGGTACACGTAACAACCGACAGCTGTGAGCGCGGTGCATGTAACAACCGACAGCTGTGAGCATGGTGCACGTAACAACCGACAGCTGTGAGCGCAGTGCATATAACAACCGCCAGCTGTGAGCGCGGTACATGTAACAACCGCCAGCTGTGAGCGCGGTACATGTAACAACCGCCAGCTGTGAGCGCGGTGCATGTAACAACCGCCAGCTGTGAGCGCGGTGCACGTAACAACCACCAGCTGTGAGCGCGGTACACGTAACAACCGACAGCTGTGAGCGCAGTGCATATAACAACCGCCAGCTGTGAGCGCGGTACATGTAACAACCGCCAGCTGTGAGCGCGGTACATGTAACAACCGCCAGCTGTGAGCGCGGTACACGTAACAACCGCCAGCTGTGAGCGCGGTACACGTAACAACCACCAGCTGTGAGCACAGTGCACGTAACAACCGCCAGCTGTGAGCGCGGTGCACGTAACAACCGCCAGCTGTGAGCGCGGTACACGTAACAACCACCAGCTGTGAGCACGGTGCACGTAACAACCGCCAGCTGTGAGCGCGGTGCATGTAACGACCGCCAGCTGTGAGCGCGGTGCATATAACAACCGCCAGCTGTGAGCGCGGTGCATGTAACGACCGCCAGCTGTGAGCGCGGTGCATGTAACAACCGCCAGCTGTGAGTGCGGTGCATGTAACAACCACCAGCTGTGAGCGCGGTGCATATAACAACCGCCAGCTGTGAGCGCGGTGCATGTAACGACCGCCAGCTGTGAGCGCGGTGATAACTACCACCGGGTATCATCGGTGGAGCCGATCTTTTCTGATACCAGTGCAGGGACATGACTGGGAGCACTGGTCAGAAGAGGACGCTGTGATACAGACAGAAGGAGGACAAGTTTCTATGAAAATAACACAGGGTCTTATATAAATGTTTCCTCCAAAAGATGCGGTAGGTCTTATTTTCAGGGGACAACTTATATTTCCATGAATAATCTATCTTTATTCTTGAACCAAAAATCAACATTTACTCAACACAGTGGCTGTGTCCCCCGGTCAGCGACCCGTCCTCACGTCACGGCTTCCGGTGTCGCCGCCCTCACCTCACGGCTTCCGGTGTCGCCGCCCTCACCTCACGGCTTCCGGTGTCGCCGCCCTCACCTCACGGCTTCCGGTGTCGCCGCCCTCACCTCACGGCTTCCGGTGTCGCCGCCCTCACCTCACGGCTTCCGGTGTCGCCGCCCTCACCTCACGGCCTCCGGTGTCGCAGTCCTCACCTCACGGCCTCCGGTGTCGCCGCCCTCACCTCACGGCCTCCGGTGTCGCCGCCCTCACCTCACGGCTTCCGGTGTCGTCGTCCTCACCTCACGTCTTCCGGTGTCGCCGTCCTCACCTCACGGCTTCCGGTGTCGCCGCCCTCACCTCACGGCTTCTGGTGTCGCCATCCTCACCTCACGTCTTCCGGTGTCGCCATCCTCACGTCCCGTCTTCCGGTGTTGCCGTCCTCACGTCCCGTCTTCCGGTGTCGCCGTCCTCACGTCACGTCTTCCGGTGTCGCCGTCCTCACCTCACGTCTTCCGGTGTCGCCATCCTCACGTCCCGTCTTCCGGTGTTGCCGTCCTCACGTCACGTCTTCCGGTGTCGCCATCCTCACGTCCCGTCTTCCGGTGTCGCCGTCCTCACCCACACTTGCTCTTCTTCACATTCCCCTTGTGTCCGGTTACTGAGGGTTTCGTCCTCTTTTTGCCATTTTCGGGCCAGTCGGGGATCCAGCATCTTCTCTATGCAGAGTCAGATTTCTGCCCTCCATGATTCCGTCCTTGTACTCGATGGCATGGCTCCTTTTCTTTTTGCCCCCCATGTTGTCGGGGGTCCATATACTAGTGCTGTATATTTGTGGCCCATCTGGTTACATTTGATCCTGTACTGTAGTATATGGTGGACAGACCCTTCACCAAGAAAAGCCGAGACCCCCAAAGCAATAAGGCTTGTGTGAGAGCCGGCAGCACCTTGAGTCTTGTGGGGTCTTTGGAGTGCGCCTCTTTGGTGAGGGGTCTTTCTGTCCTGCTGCGCTCTGTTATCAGATGACCTTGTTACATGTATCGCCGTCTGGACACTATTTCAGTTCTTTTTGTTATGAGCGGTGACTAGGGCTGAAGAATTACGCTAGGGCTTACTGTCAGGGTAGGTCTTATTTGTGGGGAAAGAGGGTAGAAGCATAAAGTGCAAGCCTCATATGTTCTTTTCCGCTTTAGTTTTCCCTCACCATCTTGTGTCAGCCATAAACTTTGTTATATTATCTGAAGTATTGTAGTAAGTAGAGAGGGAGGAGGGGGATGCAGCTGCAGCTTCGCTCAGGCTTTGAGGCTGGCGGCTGGGAGAGGGGGAGGAGCAGCAGAAGGGGTGTTTGATTGGCTCAGAGCTCTTAGTACGGCTCTGACATCACAGGAGGAGGCGGCGGCTAATCAGTGGAGATGGAGGGAGAAACAGAACACAACTCTTCTCTGCATCCAGTAAGGGGAGAAATAAGAAGAACGTTCCAGTTTTTGTGCGAGGGAGCGTCTCACCCTCCGCTGTGTCCCCCGTGATTGTGAGGAGGGGCAATATACAGCAATGTGTACAGATCCCTACAAAGAAGACTCTACATATCCTGCTCCAGTTACATTCAAAGCTGCATCCGGGAACGCTCAGCTCCCTGTTACTGGACTGCATAGCACTCACAACCCACGACTAATGCTCCTCTCCCATGCAGAGCTGCAATCATAATTCTGCTGGTTTTCTCCAACCCTCAGGATTGTGAACGCCCACAATGCACTCTACGGTGGTGAAAGGAGTTCGAGGGTTCTCTGCAGCTCTGGATGTGAGCGGAGTAAAGCAAACGAGTTCCTCTGGATCATGAGGCGATGTTCACCATACGAAGAGAAACAGACATGTTATAAATCTGTGTCCTGCGATCCATGGAGGAAGGTCCAGTGGTGACAGGCATCAGGACCTGTCCCAGACTTCCTCAGTCCATGCTGTGTACACAGGACCGGATGAGACGGGTGTACTTACTATGGAAATACTTAAACAAGAAGGAATATAACGTTATTCTTATGTTTTCCTGCTGGATGTTGCTGGACTCATAAGATGCTTAGAGGGGTATCCACCACTCGGACCCCCACTTCTCGATCGCTATAGTCCCCTGTGTAACTGACATCCGAAGGCGGCTGCAGTTCTCGCCTCTCCTGGATGTCAGTTATGTCTGATGGAAGCGATCGCTGATTGGCTGAAGTGTTCACGTGACATAATGACATCACACGAGACCCACTGCTGACATCACTGGGCCGGCATCGGATGAATGCACGGGGGGATATAGAGATGCAGTGATCCAGTACTGGAGACCCCCTTTAATATCACAATTATACAGCCATTCTGACAAGCATGTGTACACCAGCCTCATCAGGTCCAGGAGATCTGCTTATTGACCTGTGAAATCTGGAGGCTTCAATCCTGTAATGTGACGATCCATACATTAACCCTCATTTATTCGGAGACATCGCCTCCTGTAATTCACTGTGTGAATTATTAATAGAGTGTGAGCTCTGCGGGTCACCCCTGTATGTGACGTCATGGGGAATGGTCCAGGATTGCCCTATGGTTATTAGCTCCGGGCTGATCTTATTTGGAGGTGTCTCTGCGGTTCTCGGGGCTCTCGTCCAGTGATCTGAGCTGTCAGGAGGCCTTATTATTTCCTTCTAGGAAGGGAAACGTTTTGTTATTTAATATCAGGAAAACTCTCGGCGCGGAGCCGATAACACGACCAGTGTCCCAAAATATAGGAAAATCTCCAGATATCAGCCAAGAAAAGGTGCAAAACAGATTATAAAAGGACGGACCCAGAGGCCTTTATATTGTGAGGATGATGTCATCTCTATACATTGTGAGGATGATGTCCTCTCTATACATTGTGAGGATGATGATGTCACCTCTATACATTGTGAGGATGATGATGTCATCTCTGTACATTGTGAAGATGATGTCATCTCTATACATTGTGAGGATGATGATGTTATCTCTATACATTGTGAGGATGATGTCATCTCTATACATTGTGAGGATGATGATGTCCTCTCTATACATTGTGAGGATGATGATGTCACCTCTATACATTGTGAGGATGATGATGTCACCTCTATACATTGTGAAGATGATGTCATCTCTATACATTGTGAGGATGATGATGTCATCTCTGTACATTGTGAGGATGATGATGTCCTCTCTATACATTGTGAGGATGATGATGTCCTCTCTATACATTGTGAGGATGATGATGTCATCTCTGTACATTGTGAGGATGATGATGTCACCTCTATACATTGTGAGGATGATGATGTCATCTCTGTACATTGTGAAGATGATGTCATCTCTGTACATTGTGAGGATGATGATGTCCTCTCTATACATTGTGAGGATGATGATGTCATCTCTACATTGTGAGGATGATGATGTCCTCTCTATACATTGTGAGGATGATGAGGTCATCTCTGTACATTGTGAGGATGATGATGTCCTCTCTATACATTGTGAGGATGATGATGTCCTCTCTATACATTGTGAGGATGATGATGTCATCTCTGTACATTGTGAGGATGATGATGTCACCTCTATACATTGTGAGGATGATGATGTCATCTCTGTACATTGTGAAGATGATGTCATCTCTATACATTGTGAGGATGATGATGTCATCTCTATACATTGTGAGGATGATGATGTCCTCTCTATACATTGTGAGGATGATGATGTCACCTCTATACATTGTGAGGATGATGATGTCATCTCTGTACATTGTGAAGATGATGTCATCTCTATACAGTGTGAGGATGATGATGTCATCTCTATACATTGTGAGGATGATGATGTCATCTCTATACATTGTGAGGATGATGATGTCCTCTCTATACATTGTGAGGATGATGATGTCACCTCTATACATTGTGAGGATGATGATGTCATCTCTATACATTGTGAGGATGATGATGTCCTCTCTATACATTGTGAGGATGATGATATCATCTCTATACATTGTGAGGATGATGATGTCACCTCTATACATTGTGAGGATGATGATGTCACCTCTGTACATTGTGAGGATGATGATGTCACCTTTATACATTGTGAGGATAATGTCCTCTCTGTACATTGTGAGGATGATGATGTCATCTCTATACATTGTGAGGATGATGATGTCATCTCTATACATTGTGAGGATGGTGATGTCCTCTCTATACATTGTGAGGATGGTGATGTCCTCTCTATACATTGTGAGGATGATGATGTCCTCTCTATACATTGTGAGGATGGTGATGTCCTCTCTATACATTGTGAGGATGGTGATGTCCTCTCTATACATTGTGAGGATGGTGATGTCCTCTCTATACATTGTGAGGATGATGATGTCCTCTCTATACATTGTGAGGATGGTGATGTCCTCTCTATACATTGTGAGGATGGTGATGTCCTCTCTATACATTGTGAGGATGATGATGTCCTCTCTATACATTGTGAGGATGATGATGTCCTCTCTATACATTGTGAGGATGATGATGTCCTCTCTATACATTGTGAGGATGATGATGTCCTCTCTATACATTGTGAGGATGGTGATGTCCTCTCTATACATTGTGAGGATGATGATGTCCTCTCTATACATTGTGAGGATGATGATGTCATCTCTATACATTGTGAGGATGATGATGTCATCTCTATACATTGTGAGGATGGTGATGTCCTCTCTATACATTGTGAGGATGATGATGTCCTCTCTATACATTGTGAGGATGATGATATCCTCTCTATACATTGTGAGGATGGTGATGTCATCTCTATACATTGTGAGGATGATGATGTCACATCTATACATTGTGAGGATGATGATGTCACCTCTATACATTGTGAGGATGATGATGTCACCTCTGTACATTGTGAGGATGATGATATCCTCTCTATACATTGTGAGGATGGTGATGTCATCTCTGTACATTGTGAGGATGATGATGTCACATCTATACATTGTGAGGATGATGATGTCACCTCTATACATTGTGAGGATGATGATGTCACCTCTGTACATTGTGAGGATGATGTCATCTCTATACATTGTGAGGGTGATGATGTCATCTCTATACATTGTGAGGATTATGTCCTCCCTATACATTGTGAGGATGATGATGTCCTCTCTGTACATTGTGAGGATGATGTCATCTCTGTACATTGTGAAGATGATGATGTCATCTCTATACATTGTGAGGATGGTGATGTCCTCTCTATACATTGTGAGGATGGTGATGTCATCTCTATACATTGTGAGGATGGTGATGTCCTCTCTATATATTGTGAGGATGGTGATGTCACCTCTATACATTGTGAGGATGATGATGTCATCTCTATACATTGTGAGGATGATGATGTCACCTCTATACATTGTGAGGATTATGTCCTCCCTATACATTGTGAGGATGATGATGTCACCTCTATACATTGTGAGGATGGTGATGTCCTCTCTATACATTGTGAGGATGGTGATGTCCTCTCTATACATTGTGAGGATGATGATGTCATCTCTATACATTGTGAGGATGATGATGTCACCTCTATACATTGTGAGGATGATGATGTCACCTCTATACATTGTGAGGATGATGATGTCACCTCTATACATTGTGAGGATTATGTCCTCCCTATACATTGTGAGGATGATGATGTCACCTCTATACATTGTGAGGGTGATGATGTCATCTCTATACATTGTGAGGATGATGATGTCATCTCTATACATTGTGAGGATGATGATGTCCTCTCTATACATTGTGAAGATGATGATGTCCTCTCTATACATTGTGAGGATGGTGATGTCCTCTCTATACATTGTGAGGATGGTGATGTCACCTCTATACATTGTGAGGATGATGATGTCACCTCTATACATTGTGAGGATGGTGATGTCCTCTCTATACATTGTGAGGATGATGATGTCATCTCTATACATTGTGAGGATGATGATGTCACCTCTATACATTGTGAGGATGGTGATGTCACCTCTATACATTGTGAGGATGATGATGTCATCTCTATACATTGTGAGGAAGATGATGTCATCTCTATACATTGTGAGGATGATGTCCTCTCTGTACATTGTGAGGATGATGATGTCATCTATATACATTGTGAGGATAATGTCCTCTCTGTACATTGTGAGGATGATGATGTCATCTCTATACATTGTGACGATGATGATGTCCTCTCTATACATTGTGAGGATGATGATGTCACCTCTATACATTGTGAGGATGATGATGTCATCTCTATACATTGTGAGGGTGATGATGTCATCTCTATACATTGTGAAGATGATGATGTCCTCTCTATACATTGTGAGGATGGTGATGTCCTCTCTATACATTGTGAGGATGGTGATGTCACCTCTATACATTGTGAGGATGATGATGTCACCTCTATACATTGTGAGGATGATGATGTCACCTCTGTACATTGTGAGGATGATGTCATCTCTATACATTGTGAGGGTGATGATGTCATCTCTATACATTGTGAGGATTATGTCCTCCCTATACATTGTGGAGATGATGATGTCCTCTCTATACATTGTGAAGATGATGATGTCATCTCTGTACATTGTGAGGATGATGTCATCTCTGTACATTGTGAAGATGATGTCATCTCTATACATTGTGAAGATGATGATGTCATCTCTGTACATTGTGAGGATGATGTCATCTCTGTACATTGTGAAGATGATGATGTCCTCTCTATACATTGTGAAGATGATGATGTCATCTCTGTACATTGTGAGGATGATGTCATCTCTGTACATTGTGAAGATGATGATGTCATCTCTATACATTGTGAGGATGGTGATGTCCTCTCTATACATTGTGAGGATGATGATGTCATCTCTATACATTGTGAGGATGATGATGTCACCTCTATACATTGTGAGGATGGTGATGTCCTCTCTATACATTGTGAGGATGGTGATGTCCTCTCTATACATTGTGAGGATGGTGATGTCACCTCTATACATTGTGAGGATGATGATGTCACCTCTATACATTGTGAGGATGATGATGTCACCTCTATACATTGTGAGGATGATGATGTCACCTCTATACATTGTGAGGATGGTGATGTCCTCTCTATACATTGTGAGGATGGTGATGTCCTCTCTATACATTGTGAGGATGGTGATGTCACCTCTATACATTGTGAGGATGATGATGTCACCTCTATACATTGTGAGGATGATGTCATCTCTGTACATTGTGAAGATGATGATGTCATCTCTATACATTGTGAGGATGGTGATGTCCTCTCTATACATTGTGAGGATGATGATGTCATCTCTATACATTGTGAGGATGATGATGTCCTCTCTATACATTGTGAGGATGGTGATGTCCTCTCTATACATTGTGAGGATGGTGATGTCATCTCTATACATTGTGAGGGTGATGATGTCATCTCTATACATTGTGAGGATGATGATGTCCTCTCTGTACATTGTGAGGATGATGATGTCCTCTCTATACATTGTGAGGATGATGATGTCCTCTCTGTACATTGTGAGGATGATGATGTCCTCTCTATACATTGTGAGGATGATGATGTCCTCTCTGTACATTGTGAGGATGATGATGTCCTCTCTATACATTGTGAGGATGATGATGTCCTCTCTATACATTGTGAGGATGATGATGTCCTCTCTATACATTGTGAGGGTGGTGATGTCCTCTCTATACATTGTGAGGATGATGATGTCCTCTCTATACATTGTGAGGATGATGATGTCCTCTCTATACATTGTGAGGATGATGATGTCCTCTCTATACATTGTGAGGGTGGTGATGTCCTCTCTATACATTGTGAGGATGATGATGTCCTCTCTATACATTGTGAGGATGGTGATGTCCTCTCTATACATTGTGAGGATGGTGATGTCATCTCTATACATTGTGAGGATGATGATGTCATCTATATACATTGTGACGATGAAGATGTCCTCTCTATACATTGTGAGGATGATGATGTCCTCTCTATACATTGTAAGGATGGTGATGTCCTCTCTATACATTGTGAGGATGATGATGTCATCTCTATACATTGTGAGGATGACGATGTCATCTCTATACATTGTGAGGATGATGATGTCATCTCTATACATTGTGAGGATTATGATGTCATCTCTATACATTGTGAGGATGATGATGTCCTCTCTATACATTGTGAGGATGATGATGTCACCTCTATACATTGTGAGGATGATGATGTCACCTCTATACATTGTGAGGATAATGTCCTCTCTGTACATTGTGAGGATGATGATGTCATCTCTATACATTGTGAGGATGATGATGTCATCTCTATACATTGTGAGGATGATGATGTCACCTCTATACATTGTGAGGATGATGATGTCACCTCTATACATTGTGAGGATGATGATGTCACCTCTATACATTGTGAGGATGATGATGTCACCTCTATACATTGTGAGGATGATGATGTCACCTCTATACATTGTGAGGATGATGATGTCACCTCTATACATTGTGAGGATGATGTCCTCTCTGTACATTGTGAGGATGATGATGTCACCTCTATACATTGTGAGGATGGTGATGTCCTCTCTATACATTGTGAGGATGGTGATGTCCTCTCTATACATTGTGAGGATGATGATGTCATCTCTATAAATTGTGAGGATGATTATGTCACCTATATACATTGTGAGGATGATGTCCTCTCTGTACATTGTGAGGATGATGATGTCATCTCTGTACATTGTGAAGATGATGATGTCCTCTCTGTACATTGTGAGGATGATGATGTCATCTCTATACATTGTGAAGATGATGATGTCATCTCTATACATTGTGAGGATGATGTCCTCTCTGTACATTGTGAGGATGATGATGTCATCTCTGTACATTGTGAAGATGATGAGGTCATCTCTATACATTGTGAAGATGATGATGTCCTCTCTGTACATTGTGAAGATGATGAGGTCATCTCTATACATTGTGAAGATGATGATGTCATCTATATACATTGTGAGGATGTCCTCTCTGTACATTGTGAGGATGATGATGTCATCTCTATACATTGTGACGATGAAGATGTCCTCTCTATACATTGTGAGGATGATGATGTCCTCTCTATACATTGTAAGGATGGTGATGTCCTCTCTATACATTGTGAGGATGGTGATGTCCTCTCTATACATTGTGAGGATGATGATGTCACCTCTATACATTGTGAGGATGATGATGTCACCTCTATACATTGTGAGGATGATGATGTCACCTCTATACATTGTGAGGATGATGATGTCACCTCTATACATTGTGAGGATAATGTCCTCTCTGTACATTGTGAGGATGATGATGCCATCTCTATACATTGTGAGGATGATGATGTCATCTCTATACATTGTGAGGATGATGATGTCATCTCTATACATTGTGAGGATGATGATGTCATCTCTATACATTGTGAGGATGATGTCATCTCTATACATTGTGAGGATGATGATGTCATCTCTATACATTTTGAGGATGATGATGTCATCTCTATACATTTTGAGGATGGTGATGTCCTCTCTATACATTTTGAGGATGGTGATGTCCTCTCTATACATTGTGAGGATGATGATGTCACCTCTATACAGTGTGAGGATGATGATGTCACCTCTATACATTGTGAGGATGATGATGTCACCTCTATACATTGTGAGGATGATGATGTCACCTCTATACATTGTGAGGATGATGATGTCACCTCTATACATTGTGAGGATGATGATGTCACCTCTATACATTGTGAGGATGATGATGTCCTCTCTATACATTGTGAGGATGATGATGTCCTCTCTATACATTGTGAGGACGGCCATATTACTATATATATATATTACTATATTACACTGAGGAGAAGAGCGGCCATATTACTTTATATATATATATATATATATATATATATATATATTACACTGAGGAGAAGAGCGGCCATATTACTATATATATTATATATATATATATATATATATATATATATTACTATATCACACTGCGGAGAAGGGCGGCCATATTACTATATAGATATTACTATATTACACTGAGGAGAAGGGCGGCCATATTACTATATATATATATATATATATATATATATATCACAGAGGGGAAGAGCGGCCATATTACTATATATATTACTATATCACAGAGGAGAAGAGCGGCCATATATATATATATATATATATATATATTACTATATCACACTGAGGAGAAGAGCGGCCATATTACTATATATATATTACTATATCACACTGAGGAGAAGAGCGGCCATACTACTATATATATATTACTATATCACACTGAGGAGAAGAGCGGCCATATTACTATATATATATTACTATATCACACTGAGGAGAAGAGCAGCCATATTACTATATATATTACTATATCACACTGAGGAGAAGAGCAGCCATATTACTATATATATATTACTATATTACACTGAGGAGAAGAGCGGCCATATTACTATATATATATTACTATATCACACTGAGGAGAAGAGCGGCCATATTACTATATATATATTACTATATCACACTGAGGAGAAGAGCGGCCATATTACTATATATATATTACTATATCATACTGAGGAGAAGAGCGGCCATATTACTATATATATATATATATATATATATATATATCACAGAGGGGAAGAGCGGCCATATTACTATATATATTACTATATCACAGAGGAGAAGAGCGGCCATATATATATATATATATATATATATATTACTATATCACACTGAGGAGAAGAGCGGCCATATTACTATATATATATTACTATATCACACTGAGGAGAAGAGCGGCCATACTACTATATATATATTACTATATCACACTGAGGAGAAGAGCGGCCATATTACTATATATATATTACTATATCACACTGAGGAGAAGAGCAGCCATATTACTATATATATTACTATATCACACTGAGGAGAAGAGCAGCCATATTACTATATATATATTACTATATTACACTGAGGAGAAGAGCGGCCATATTACTATATATATATATATATTACTATATTACACTGAGGAGAAGAGCGGCCATATTACTATATATATATTACTATATCATACTGAGGAGAAGAGCGGCCATATTACTATATATATATTACTATATCACACTGAGGAGAAGAGCAGCCATATTACTATATATATATTACTATATCACACTGAGGAGAAGAGCGGCCATATTACTATATATATATATATATTACTATATTACACTGAGGAGAAGAGCGGCCATATTACTATATATATATTACTATATCATACTGAGGAGAAGAGCGGCCATATTACTATATATATATTACTATATCACACTGAGGAGAAGAGCAGCCATATTACTATATATATATTACTATATCACACTGAGGAGAAGAGCGGCCATATTACTATATATATATTACTATATTACACTGAGGAGACGAGCGGCCATATTACTATATATATATATTACTATATTACACTGAGGAGAAGAGCGGCCAGATTACTATATATATATTACTATATCACACTGAGGAGAAGAGCGGCCATATTACTATATATATATTACTATATCACACTGAGGAGAAGAGCGGCCATATTACTATATATATATTACTATATTACACTGAGGAGAAGAGCGGCCATATTACTATATAGATATTACTATATCACACTGAGAAGAAGAGCGGCCATATTACTATATATATATATTACTATATCACACTGAGGAGAAGAGCGACCATATTACTATATATATATTACTATATCACACTGAGGAGAAGAGCGACCATATTACTATATATATATATTACTATATCACACTGAGGAGAAGAGCGACCATATTACTATATATATATTACTATATCACACTGAGGAGAAGAGCGGCGATATTACTATATATATATTACTATATCACACTGAGGAGAAGAGCGGCGATATTACTATATATATATATTACTATATCACACTGAGGAGAAGAGCGACCATATTACTATATATATATTACTATATCACACTGAGGAGAAGAGCGGCGATATTACTATATATATATTACTATATCACACTGAGGAGAAGAGCGGCCATATTACTATATATATATTACTATATCACACTGAGGAGAAGAGCGGCCATATTACTATATATCTTACTATATCACACTGAGGAGAAGAGCGGCCATATTACTATATATATATTACTATATCACACTGAGGAGAAGGGCGGCCATATTACTATATATATTACTATATCACACTGAGGAGAAGAGCGGCCATATTACTATATATATATATTACTATATCACACTGAGGAGAAGAGCGGCCATATTACTATATATATTACTATATCACACTGAGGAGAAGAGCGGCCATATTACTATATATATTACTATATCACACTGAGGAGAAGAGCGGCCATATTACTATATATATATATTACTATATCACACTGAGGAGAAGAGCGGCCATATTACTATATATATTACTATATCACACTGAGGAGAAGAGCGGCCATATTACTATATATATTACTATATCACACTGAGGAGAAGAGCGGCCATATTACTATATATATATATTACTATATCACACTGAGGAGAAGAGCGGCCATATTACTATATATATTACTATATCACACTGAGGAGAAGAGCGGCCATATTACTATATATATTACTATATCACACTGAGGAGAAGAGTGGCCATATTACTATATAGATATTACTATATCACACTGAGGAGAAGAGCGGCCATATTACTATATATATTACTATATCACACTGAGGAGAAGAGCGGCCATATTACTATATATATCTTACTATATCACACTGAGGAGAAGAGCGGCCATATTACTATATATATATATTACTATATCACACTGAGGAGAAGAGCGGCCATATTACTATATATATTACTATATCACACTGAGGAGAAGAGCGGCCATATTACTATATATATATATTACTATATCACACTGAGGAGAAGAGCGGCCATATTACTATATACAGTTAGGTCCAGAAATCTTTGGCCAGTGACACAATTTTGGCGAGTTGGGCTCTGCATGCCACCACATTGGATGTGAAATGAAACCTCTACAACAGAATTCAAGTGCAGATTGTAACGTTTAATTTGAAGGTTTGAACAAAAATATCTGATAGAAATTGTAGGAATTGTCACATTTCTTTACAAACACTCCACATTTTAGGAGGTCAAAAGTAATTGGACAAATAAACCAAACCCAAACAAAATATTTTTAATTTCAATATTTTGTTGCAAATCCTTTGGAGGCAATCACTGCCTTAAGTCTGGAACCCATGGACATCACCAAACGCTGGGTTTCCTCCTTCTTAATGCTTTGCCAGGTCTTTACAGCCGCAGCCTTCAGGTCTTGCTTGTTTGTGGGTCTTTCCGTCTTAAGTCTGGATTTGAGCAAGTGAAATGCATGCTCAATTGGGTTAAGATCTGGTGATTGACTTGGCCATTGCAGAATGTTCCACTTTTTTGCACTCATGAACTCCTGGGTAGCTTTGGCTGTATGCTTGGGGTCATTGTCCATCTGTACTATGAAGCGCCGTCCGATCAACTTTGCGGCATTTGGCTGAATCTGGGCTGAAAGTATATCCCGGTACACTTCAGAATTCATCCAGCTACTCTTGTCTGCTGTTATGTCATTAATAAACACAAGTGACCCAGTGCCATTGAAAGCCATGCATGCCCATGCCATCACGTTGCCTCCACCATGTTTTACAGAGGATGTGGTGTGCCTTGGATCATGTGCCATTCCCTTTCTTCTCCACACTTTTTTCTTCCCATCATTCTGGTACAGGTTGATCTTGGTCTCATCTGTCCATAGAATACTTTTCCAGAACTGAGCTGGCTTCATGAGGTGTTTTTCAGCAAATGTAACTCTGGCCTGTCTATTTTTGGAATTGATGAATGGTTTGCATCTAGATGTGAACCCTTTGTATTTACTTTCATGGAGTCTTCTCTTTACTGGTGACTTAGAGACAGATACACCTACTTCACTGAGAGTGTTCTGGACTTCAGTTGATGTTGTGAACGGGTTCTTCTTCACCAAAGAAAGTATGCGGCGATCATCCACCACTGTTGTCATCCGTGGACGCCCAGGCCTTTTTGAGTTCCCAAGCTCACCAGTCAATTCCTTTTTTCTCAGAATGTACCCGACTGTTGATTTTGCTACTCCAAGCATGTCTGCTATCTCTCTGATGGATTTTTTCTTTTTTTTTCAGCCTCAGAATGTTCTGCTTCACCTCAATTGAGAGTTCCTTAGACCGCATGTTGTCTGGTCACAGCAACAGCTTCGAAATGCAAAACCACACACCTGTAATCAACCCCAGACCTTTTAACTACTTCATTGATTACAGGTTAACAAGGGAGACGCTTTCAGAGTTAATTGCAGCCCTTAGAGTCCCTTGTCCAATTACTTTTGGTCCCTTGAAAAAGAGGAGGCTATGCATTACAGAGCTATGATTCCTAAACCCTTTCTCCGATTTGGATGTGAAAACTCTCATATTGCAGCTGGGAGTGTGCACTTTCAGCCCATATTATATATACAATTGTATTTCTGAACATGTTTTTGTAAACAGCTAAAATAACAAAACTTGTGTCACTGTCCAAATATTTCTGGACCTAACTGTATATATTACTATATCACACTGAGGAGAAGAGCGGCCATATTACTATATATATATTACTATATCACACTGAGGAGAAGAGCGGCCAGATTACTATATATATATATATATATTACTATATCACACTGAGGAGAAGAGCGGCCATATTACTATATATATATATATATATATATATATATATATATATTAGTATATCACACTGAGGAGAAGAGCGGCCATATTACTATATAGATATTACTATATCATACTGAGAAGAGCGGCCATATTACTATATATATATATATTACTATATCACACTGAGGAGAAGAGCGGCCATATTACTATATATATCTTACTATATCACACTGAGGAGAAGAGCGGCCATATTACTATATATATATATTACTATATCACACTGAGGAGAAGAGTGGCCATATTACTATATATATATATATTACTATATCACACTGAGGAGAAGAGTGGCCATATTACTATATATATATATATATTACTATATCACACTGAGGAGAAGAGCGGCCATATTACTATATATATATATGACTATATCACACTGAGGAGAAGAGCGGCCATATTACTATATATATATTACTATATCACACTGAGGAGAAGAGCGGCCATATTACTATATATATATTACTATATCACACTGAGGAGAAGAGCAGCCATATTACTATATATATATATATTACTATATCACACTGAGGAGAAGAGCGGCCATATTACTATATATATATATATTACTATATTACACTGAGGAGAAGAGCAGCCATATTACTATATATATATATATTACTATATTACACTGAGGAGAAGAGCGGCCATATTACTATATATATATTACTATATCACACTGAGGAGAAGAGCTGCCATATTACTATATATATATATATTACTATATCACACTGAGGAGAAGAGCGGCCATATTACTATATATATATTACTATATCACACTGAGGAGAAGAGCAGCCATATTACTATATATATATATATTACTATATCACACTGAGGAGAAGAGCGGCCATATTACTATATATATATATATATATATTACTATATCACACTGAGGAGAAGAGCGGCCATATTACTATATATATATTACTATATTACACTGAGGAGAAGAGCGGCCATATTACTATATATATATATTACTATATCACACTGAGGAGAAGAGCGGCCATATTACTATATATATATTACTATATCACACTGAGGAGAAGAGCGGCCATATTACTATATATATTACTATATCACACTGAGGAGAAGAGCGGCCATATTACTATATACATTACTATATCACACTGAGGAGAAGAGCGGCCATATTACTATATATATATTACTATATTACACTGAGGAGAAGAGCGGCCATATTACTATATATATTACTATATCACACTGAGGAGAAGAGCGGCCATATATATATATATATTACTATATCACACTGAGGAGAAGAGCGGCCATATTACTATATATATTACTATATCACACTGAGGAGAAGAGCGGCCATATTACTATATATATATTACTATATCACACTGAGAAGAGCGGCCATATTACTATATATATATTACTATATCACACTGAGGAGAAGAGCGGCCATATTACTATATATATATTACTATATTACACTGAGGAGAAGAGCGGCCATATTACTATATATATATTACTATATCACACTGAGAAGAGCGGCCATATTACTATATATATATTACTATATCACACTGAGGAGAAGAGCGGCCATATTACTATATATATATTACTATATCACACTGAGGAGAAGAGCGGCCATATTACTATATATATATATTACTATATCACACTGAGAAGAAGAGCGGCCATATTACTATATATATATTACTATATCACACTGAGGAGAAGAGCGGCCATATTACTATATATATATATTACTATATCACACTGAGGAGAAGAGCGGCCATATTACTATATATATATTACTATATCACACTGAGGAGAAGAGCGGCCATATTACTATATATATATTACTATATTACACTGAGGAGAAGAGCGGCCATATTACTATATATATATATTACTATATTACACTGAGGAGAAGAGCGGCCATATTACTATATATATTACTATATCACACTGAGGAGAAGAGCGGCCATATTACTATATATATATTACTATATCACACTGAGGAGAAGAGCGGCCATATTACTATATATATATTACTATATCACACTGAGGAGAAGAGCGGCCATATTACTATATATATATTACTATATCACACTGAGGAGAAGAGCGGCCATATTACTATATATATTACTATATCACACTGAGGAGAAGAGCGGCCATATTACTATATATATATTACTATATCACACTGAGGAGAAGAGCGGCCATATTACTATATATATATTACTATATCACACTGAGGAGAAGAGCGGCCATATTACTATATATATTACTATATCACACTGAGGAGAAGAGCGGCCATATTACTATATATATATATTACTATATTACACTGAGGAGAAGAGCGGCCATATTACTATATATATATTACTATATCACACTGAGGAGAAGAGCAGCCATATTACTATATATATATTACTATATCACACTGAGGAGAAGAGCAGCCATATTACTATATATATATATTACTATATCACACTGAGGAGAAGAGCGGCCATATTACTATATATATTACTATATCACACTGAGGAGAAGAGCGGCCATATTACTATATATATATATTACTATATCACACTGAGGAGAATAGCGTCCATATTACTATACATAGTCTCGTATATATATTGTATCGCTCTCAGATTTGTGGAAATGTCAGGAGTGGATTTTGTACATTGATGTGCTCGCTTTTATTCTCGTGTAACAGATGGAGGCGTGGGATGGAGGTTTCCGCTTCTCGTCTCGTTAGTGACTTGGTAATTATGTAGAGACACTTGACAATTCCTCTGTGCCCCGCGTTATATTGGGGGTTATTCTCCGCAGTGGGGATGTTGTCGTTAGTGGCGCACACTGGCTGTCGTTCTGCACACTGTGTACGTGGGCCGTGTCGTCCTCTGTATATTCCATGCTCCTCACATGGCGGAGGTGCAGGTAATTTTACATCTTTTTTTGTTCCTTTTGTTGTGAGTTTTGTCACTTTTGTGATCTCTTCTCACACCTCATTGTCCGCCCCGGGGCGGTAGATTTCGGCTCTGGGCCTCTGGTATTAATGGCAGAGTAGGTTCTATGAGGGGCCGCGGCTTCGCCGGCGTTGGGCCCTGGGAATGGCGCATTGTGTCCGGGCAGAGGCCCAGACTCCTGCAGTTGGAGACACTCGATTCCTGCCAGGCTCCGGCATGTTCTCACCTCCTTCATGTCATTAAATCCTTTAAATAGCTGCTAAATCCTCTTCTGTTCTGGGTTACGCTGAGCGCCATTTCCTCCGGTGACCGCAGCGAGGGCCGGATTATCATCTGTGGGCTGGAAGCGTCTCTCTCCTGATCATTCTCCATAGAGAAGCCGAATCCGCACTGATCCACTCCTCTAAGGCCTCATTCACACATGTGTGACGCACATACATGTTCTTTTTTTCATGGACAGAACACGCAGCCATTACAGTCTATGCCGCTGTTCACATGTCCATTATTTCCAACTACACAGATGAAAAGTAACAATACAAGTCTCAGGAAATCATGGACCGAACTGTGGAGAAGATAGAGGAATGAATCTCTCCATCTTCTCCATGGTCTGTCACATATCGGACTGATGTGATCTGAGAACCCTCCGATGTGTCACACGCTCCATAGACTTGTATGGGAGCACCGTCAGATGTGTCACACGCTCCATAGACTTGTATGGTAGCACCGTCCGATGTGTCACACGCTCCATAGACCTGTATGGGAGCACCGTCCGATGTGTCACACGCTCCATAGACCTGTATGGGAGCACCGTCCGATGTGTCACACGCTCCATAGACCTGTATGGGAGCGTGTCCAATGTGTCACATGCTCCATAGACCTGTATGGGAGCGCCGTCAGATGTGTCACATGCTCCATAGTCTTGTATGGGAGCTATGTCTTATGTGCCACTGGCTCCATAGACTTGTATGGGAGCTCTGTCCGATGTTTCCACCTTGAAGAAGAAGGTGGAAACGCGTGTTTGGTGTTATTATCGTGGTTCTCAGTAGTTCAGGCTCCAGCTTCCCTTCACAGATCTCGGTAGGTATTTAATTGATTAACCCTTTACTTACCTGAGACTAATTTAATACTATGGGTTATAATAACTAGCCTCTTACTATATATTATTTTTTTATGGTATATCTGTGCACTAATACAACTATAATTATCAATTGATGGTCAATTAGTTGGTATATCCAGCAACACTAATATATATAATATATTTTTTATTTTTTTTTATTTATTTATTTTTTCTCACAGGATATTATACCATTATACACAATATATATAGTTAATAATAATAAATAATAATAATCTTTATTTCTATAGCGCCAACATATTCCGTAGCGCTTTACAATTCAGGAGGATCATATACAAACAAGTAACAATTATAGAAATACAATATTTAGAGGGGAAAAAAATACAACCCTGCTCGTGAGAGCTTACAATCTACAATGAGATGGGGGGAGAGGCAAGGTTCAAGTGCTTATTTACAATGACAATCCAACCATCTCACGGAAATGGGGCTGGATAATGGTTTCCTGGACCAGTGGGCCCGAGCCTTGAGATGCCTTTGGGTGCCATGGAGTTTGATGTGGAGCTATGTTGTGAGAGGTTGTAGAGGGACTATGTGAATCGAATCTGATTAGGGAGTGTGATAGGCCGCCCTAAAAAGATGCGTCTTTAGGGTGCGTCTGAAGCTGAGTAAGTTGTGATTTGTCCTAACTTCTTGGGGTAGAGCGTTCCAGAGGGTTGGTGCAGCTCGGAAGAAGTCTTGGATCCGGGAGTGGGAGGTTCGAATTAGTGTGGATGTTAGTCGAAAGGGGGAGGACCAGTGTGTGGGGTGGGGGCTACCACAGCAAATGTGGGGTCCCCAGAGATTTCACAGCGGGGTTCTGTTGCTGCAGGAGGGGAACAGGCAGGTGAGATTGGGGCCGGTCCAGGAGCGGAAGTGCTCCCAGGTAAGATCTCGGTGCATGGTTCCCCCACAACCGGGGTGTCAGGAAGCCAGGTAGGTCTGCCTGAACCGGCGACTTGGTCAGGAACGGAGGAGGAGCAGGCACGACCCACGGTCGCAGCGGCTGTGGCCGCTGTCACCCGCAGTGGGAGTGCTGGAAGCCAAGGGGCCTCCCGGAGGTCCGATAGCTCTTCCCCTTCTGACCAAGTGGCAGCCGAGTCAGGTGGAGGCCAGGACACAGGTCCCGGGGTACTGACTGAAGATGTGACAGTCTCGTCGATTCTGGCCACATCTAGTCAGGGGTTTCAGGCAGCGTTAGAAGCTGATGACAGCCTGAAAGCTCTTAAGGAGCAAGCGGCACAGCCTCCCTCGGACTCGGACCCGGAGCGAGTGGTCTGGGACCAAGGACGGCTGTACCGGGCCACGGTCCAGCAGGGTTCACCGGAGGCGTGGCCCAGGGACCGACAGTTGGTGGTACCCTATCCGTTCCGGACGGAGTTGTTGCGGATCGCACATGAGATTCCGATGGCCGGACACCTAGGGATCGCTAAGACCAAGGCCAGGTTAAACCAGCATTTCTACTGGCCAAAAATGGGGGCCGATGTGGCTGCCTACTGCCGTTCGTGTGAAACCTGTCAGAGAGTGGGGAAGGCGGGGCCACGCCCCAAAGCCCCACTGGTATCTCTGCCAATCATCGATGAGCCTTTCAGGAGGGTGGCTGTGGATCTGGTCGGCCCGCTGGCCATCCCCAGCAGCTCCGGGAAACGCTTCATACTGACGGTAGTGGACTATGCCACCCGGTACCCAGAAGCAGTGGCCTTGTCGTCCATTCGGGCTGACAAGGTGGCCACCGCATTGCTGGAGATTTTCTCCCGAGTGGGTTTTCCCCAGGAAATGCTCACTGACCGGGGGACCCAATTCATGTCCCAGCTGATGGAGGCCCTCTGTAAGCAAGTCCAGGTGCGACATCTGGTGGCCAGCCCGTACCATCCCCAGACTAATGGCCTGTGCGAGCGGTTCAATGGCACCTTAAAGCAGATGCTTAAGATGTTGGTCGACTCCCATGGGCGTGACTGGGAGCGGTATCTCCCACACCTGTTATTTGCTTACCGGGAGGTTCCACAGGCCTCAACAGGATTCTCACCGTTTGAGCTCCTGTACGGGCGACGTGTGCGGGGCCCCCTGGCTCTGGTGAAAGAGGCTTGGGAAGGGGATTTGGCCACCCCTGGAGTGTCGGTTATCGAGTATGTCATGCGCTTCCGGGACAAAATGCAGGCCTTGACGCAACTGGTACACGACAATATGGCTCAAGCCCAGGCCGATCAGAAGCGTTGGTACGACCAGAACGCTTGTGAGAGGACCTACCAAGTGGGTCAAAAGGTGTGGGTACTGGTCCCCGTACCACAGGACAAGCTTCAGGCAGCCTGGGAAGGCCCATACCTCGTGTACCAGCAGCTCAACCCTGTGACGTACCTGGTCACCCTGGACCCTGCCCGTGGAAGGCGGAAGCCCTTCCATGTGAACATGATGAAGGCACATCATGAGCGGGAGGCATGTGCGCTCCCCGTGTGCAACCTGCCCGAGGAGGGAGAAGCGGAAACCCTCTTGGATATGCTAGCCCAGGTTAGGGCAGGCGGATCCATTGAGGATGTGGAGGTTGGCCACCAGCTCTTGGAAGACCAACGGTCCCAGCTGTGGGCCACCCTACACCCCTTCCGGGGGTTGTTTACCAACCAGCCCGGAAGGACTGACTTGGCTGTCCATCACGTGGACACTGGGGATCATCCCCCGATCCGGCGTTCAGCATATCGGGTCTCCCTGGAGGTGCAGCAACACATGCGCCAGGAGATTGACGAGATGCTGAAGCTGGGGGTGATCCAGGCATCCAACAGCGCTTGGGCCTCGCCTGTAGTCCTCGTCCCTAAGAAGGACCGAACCACTCGGTTCTGCGTGGACTACAGGGGGCTCAATGCGGTCACGGTCGCCGATGCGTACCCAATGCCACGCATCGATGACCTGCTCGATCAGTTGGCCGGGGCTCAGTACCTGACCATCATGGATCTGAGCCGGGGATATTGGCAGATCCCCCTGACTCGCAAGGCCAGGGAACGCTCTGCCTTTATTACCCCATTTGGACTGTACGAGTCCACGGTGATGCCATTCGGGATGAGGAATGCCCCTGCCACTTTCCAGCGGATGGTCAACACCCTGCTCAAGGGACTTGAAGGGTACGCGGCCGCGTACCTGGATGACATTGCCGTCTTCAGTCCCACCTGGGAGGACCACCTAGAGCATCTAGCACAGGTGCTCAGGCGGATCCACCGGGCAGGTTTGACCATCAAGCCGGGAAAGTGTCAGCTGGCCATGAGCGAGGTCCAGTACCTCGGTCACCGGGTAGGTGGGAGAACACTGAAGCCCGAGCCTGAGAAAGTGGAAGCCATCGCATCCTGGCCCACCCCCAGGACCAAGAAGCAGGTGATGTCCTTCTTGGGGACCGCTGGGTACTATAGGAGGTTTGTTCCATGCTATAGTAGCCTGGCAAAGCCCTTGACGGACCTCACCAAGAAGAAGCTGCCCTCTGCAGTCGATTGGACAATGGACTGCGAGACAGCCTTCCAGGCCCTAAAGGACGCCCTGTCCAGCCCGCCCGTGCTACAGGCAGCCGACTTCACGCGGCCGTTTGTAGTACAGACCGACGCCAGTGACTTCGGCCTCGGTGCGGTGCTCAGCCAGGTGGACTCTGCGAGCCAAGAGCACCCAGTCTTGTACCTGAGCAGGAAGCTGTTACCAAGGGAAGTTGCCTATTCCACGATGGAGAAGGAGTGCCTGGCCATAGTGTGGGCCCTGCAGCGTCTGCAACCCTATCTATACGGGCGCCACTTCATCGTGGAGACGGACCACAATCCCCTCAGCTGGTTGCACACCGTCTCTGGGACGAATGGGCGATTGTTGCGATGGAGCCTTGCGCTCCAGCAATACAACTTCACCATTCGCCACAAAAGGGGCCGTGACCACGGTAACGCAGACGGGCTGTCCCGACAAGGAGAGGTCGCGGACGGGCGCACGGGGGAACACCGGAGTGTGCTGCCCCCTAGCGCCCTCAAAAGGGGGGAGGTGTGAGGCAAATCCCGGGATATGAAGATGAATTATGACTCCAGTCATAATCCCTCATCACTCCCTGGCAGTGCCCCCTCCCTTCTTGTTCTCAGTGTTCCACTTACACCTCCATGGCCATGTCCTGTGATATGGAAATGAGGTGGTGTGGGAACAATGGACACAGGATGACTCCCTGCCGTCACCCTGTAACAAGAGTTGTATCTCATTAGCAAGGCTATGGAACTAGCAGACAGAACGACTCCAGTAAAAAATGGTTCATATCTCGCAAGCCATATTTCCGATAAATATGGCAACCATAAAAATGGTGTCTCTGCATGCGGACGATGCCGGCACACCCTTTTTATGGGAGCAGGACATTGGGAAATGCCCCAGGCGTGATATCAGCCAATGGGGAACTGGCAGACAGGTCATGAGTCCCCTCGTTCTGTAGCTAAATTCATAACTGTCACAATGAGAGCATTGGCGTCCGCCTACGACGCTCCCAGGCAAAGTTATGGCCATATTCCATGTTGTGGATTTTGTCCATAACTCCAGCCAGGGGTGGAGCAGTGCTCCCTCTGAGGTCACGAAGGTAGGAGGGGACCTGGATTTGCCCAGGTTGATAACCCTACTTCGGCCATTTTCCAGGGTTCTTTCGCTGGGGGCACGTGCAGGAAACATCTGTGGGAGTTCCTGGAAACCTGGTCTACAGCGCCCCCCTGTGGCCAGACGCACAAGGTAACTGATTGAAGTGCATACCTGTTTGTAAACCATGCTTTATCTGTAACTGCACTCTGACATATGTATATTCTGTAGATTCCCTATTGTATATATTGTAGTTTCTAGTGTGCTTTAGGCTGATTAAATTATATAATTAATCTTGGGCTGTTCTGTTATCTCGATCTTGAATCCCACGTCTGTGTGTTCGGCTAATAGTTACCGTGAAGCGGTTGGTGGCAGCGAATTGTGCCAAGGATTATTGTGGGGAGGCCAGTGAGATTCGGGGAGATTTTATATATTCCGCCCGCGGAGGTCGGGGGAATATATACCCTACTCTCACCGGGGACCCTTCAATAATCGGCATAAGTAGTATAGCGGCCTCCTTGCTTATTGTCGGGCAATTCCATAATTGGCCTGACTATAAGAGGGGCGCTAGAGAGCGCATCACGTGCTCTGTCGGTCGGGAGGTATAAAGGAGGGGTGACCCCCACTTGTTACCCCCCGATTGTGACGTACTGGTAGCCAGCGCGGGGGATTTCTGAGTGACCCCCCCGGTGGTTTGTGACATATTGCCTTTACACTAACAATTAGGACGTTGGTGAGAATATCATTAACACTCTAAACTTATATTTACAATCTATTCTGCGCAGCCATATTGCACAATTGCTATATACCTTGTGTGTAACTATTTAATAGGCGATATTACCCACTTTAACAACAGTGGACATTAAGCTATTAGCAGGTTTTTTTTCTATAGTTACCATGAATTAACGATATCTGATTATTGACCTTGTATATATGTAAGAACTAGATTGATTAATTTTCAATTAAATTGAATGGTATTATTGTTGTATGTGCTGCTAATGGAAGTGATGATTAATTTTGTATATATATATATATATATATATATATATATATATATATATATATACCAGAGTTCCTGGGAATCATTCTGGATCCCTTGTCTTTCTATTTTAAAATTATTGATGGGATTGGTTGTTTTCACAATAATTAATAAAAATTATTTTTTTTAGAAATAGTGCACTTTTGCCCTATACTTTGGATATTGAGTGTAATAAAGAAAAAACACATGAAAATAAGCTGCAAAAACGCAACTTGTGCACATAGCCTTATAGTAGTTATATTCTTGTACATAGGGGCAGTATTATAGTAGTTATATTCCTGTATATAGGGGCAGTATTATAGTAGTTATATTCCTGTACACAGGAGCAGTATTATAGTAGTTATATTCTTGTATACAGGGGCAGTATTATAGACGTTATATTCTTGTATACAGGAGCAGTATTATAGTAGTTATATTCTTGTACATAGGAGCAGTATTATGGTAGTTATATTCTTGTACATAGGGGGCAGTATTATAGTAGTTATATTCTTGTACATAGGAGCAGTATTATAGTAGTTATATTCTTGTACATAGGAGCAGTATTATAGTAGTTATATTCTTGTATATAGGAGGCAGTATTATAGTAGCTACATTATATTCTTGTATATAGGGAGCAGTATTATAGTAGCTACATTATATTCTTGTACATAGGGGCAGTATTATAGCAGTTATTTTCTTGTACACTGTAGTGTGATTGTGTGTAGTTTTCTCATTGCTTTGTTTGGTGTCTGGTGTTGTGGTTTCTTCTGGTTCTTTCCTCCTGTGATATCTGTGACTTTGTTGCAGGTTGGGTATATACTATTTCCTCTCCTGGTATATACTGGTCTCCGGGTTGAGTGTAACCATTGTCCCTCTGAGATCATTATCTGGCAGTTCTGCTTCTCCAGACGACTCATTAAGATTTGATACAGAACAAACAGTTCTGTAATTATCTGCACTGATCGCGCTGCCCCCGGGGACTGTGATCCTGAGATTGTGGATGTTATAGATTCATGGAAAAGTGGCAGATCCGAAATGGCAGATTTTGATATTGTATCTGGGTAATAAAACCCAAAACCAAGTGCAATAAAGAAATCGACTGTAGTCACCTGTCCTACAGTCTCCTCCCCCAATAATGGCTGATAACAGGGAGTAATAGACTGTACTCACCTGTCCTACAGTCTCCTCCCCCAATAATGGCTGATAACAGGGAGCAATAGACTGTACTCACCTGTCCTACAGTCTCCTCCCCCAATAATGGCTGATAACAGGGAGTAATAGACTGTACTCACCTGTCCTACAGTCTCCTCCCCCAGTAATGGCTGATAACAGGGAGTAATAGATTGTACTCACCTGTACTCACCTGTCGTACAGTCTCCTCCCCCAGTAATGGCTGATGATAACAGGGAGTAATAGATTGCACTCACCTGTCCTACAGTCTCCTCCCCCAGTAATGGCTGATAACAGGGAGTAATAGATTGTACTCACCTGTCCTACAGTCTCCTCCACCAGTAATGGCTGATAACATGGAGTAATAGATTGTAGTCACCTGTCCTCCAGTCTTCTCCACCAGTAATGGCGGATAACAGGGAATAATAGATTGTATTCACCTGTCCTACAGTCTCCTCCCCCAGTAACGGCTGATAACAGGGAGTAATAGATTGTAGTCACCTGTCCTACAGTCTCCTCCCCCAGTAATGGCTGATAACAGGGGGTAATAGATTGTACTTACCTGTCCTCCAGTCTCCTCCCCCAGTAATGGCTGATAACAGGGGGTAATAGATTGTACTCACCTGTCGTACAGTCTCCTCCCCCAGTAATGGCTGATAACAGGGAGTAATAGATTGCACTCACCTGTCCTCCAGTCTCTTCCTGCAGTAGTGGCTGATAACAGTGAGTAACAGATTCTGTTTTGTAGACAGATGGGACATTGAATTTGGATACCATGTATCTTGCGTCTCCTGCAGCGCCCCCCTTCCCCTCGGCCGCAGTCGCTGGTGCCCTGTGACCCCGGCTGCTGGGAGTTGTAGTTGTGAGCTGTGTAGTATTTCTTGGCCCAGTAGTGAAACGTGAAGGCCTTCATCGCCTTCATCATCATCGCTGCACAGTGTCCTCGGAGTGTGGTTTGGTGCTTTTGATTTATTGTATGTTCTTGTGTAATTGGATATGTCAGTCATGTTTTTGGTGCGGGGTGAGGAGGAGACTTGTTTTTGAAGCTGTTTTGATGCGTTTTTCTCTGCTTTTTCACTTTTTCTTTTTTTAGTATAATATGAGGTGGAGCAATAGTGCGAGCTTTTATGGCAAATTTCCTCTACAAAAACCTCACATAAACAAACCACAACAACATTAAGGCTATGTTCACACAAGGTTTTTTTCTTGCATTTTTTCCCCATTATTTCCATGCAAATAATAAGCAGGTTTTACATCCCAGCAAAGTCTATGAGAGTCCACAAATCTCCTGCACACACAGCTTTGCTTCTTTCCTGACATGGCAGTCTGCTTGATTTTCGCGTTTTTGGAAGAAGCCGCGTGTCAATTCTTTCAGTATTTTTGCAGCGTTATTTCACCCATACAAAGCGGCGATGTGCACACATGGGGGATGCGGTTGCAGGAATTTCTGCATTATTTCCGTATCTTTTGGTCGGAAAAACACAGGTCAAAAACCTGTGCTTTTGCTGTTTTGTTTTGCACTTTTCAATGCTTTTGAACTGATTATTTTCTGCACTGAAAAAAAAAAATGAACATGTGCAGAAGACTTCTGATTAACTTTGCTGGCATAAGAGTTTTGTGACAAAACTGCATCTAAAACGCGATA